>NC_084554.2:44355000-44400000 GCF_033978685.3 Nerophis lumbriciformis
CATAACAGTCGACATTCTTGTCAGCTGTCGAGATGAAGGCTGACTTCAGGTCTTCTCTTGCACTGTTCTGCCAATGGACCCAGTCTCCTCTCAATGCATTGTTGGCCAATTCCATCCGATCTGCCAGAACATTGACTTCATCCTGCAGCTGACACTGAAAACACAAATAATCAACGACAGAAGAGTGTCACTTGTGTCGCGTCTTCAAGTTCTTAGCACTTAGGGAAGTTATAAAGGTTGGGTTGCTTCTGAAGTTTTTTTTGTTGTTGTTTGTACTTGTAGAGTAACTAGAGGACAAGCATAAACACAGTAAAGTGCAATGTACTAGTGGAGATAAATATTCTGCAGAGTTGTAAATAAAGAGTTCCTGTGTTGCTGAAAGCTGTTGTTAAAACAAATAACATTCTGCACGTGGCTGTATGCATGCTCTTTGGGCTTGTGGAGGCGGATCTGTGCTCACGGGACAAATAATTTTACTTTTGTGACCGTTTCTATTTGATTACTGGAAGACACTCCTCTCTTTCACTTTCATTGTGCATCTACCCTCACTAATTACAATGTTAAAATTGCAAAATTGTCACCATAGAACCTTTCTGCAGCATCTTCTCTGGCAGAGCAGGTATGATTGAGGAGTGTTTTTGAAGGCGATTTATGATACATCTTCTATTTAAATTTGTTTACGAGAGAGGGCGAGCACAGAAGCGCCAAATTTTCTTCACTTAGTTGTGGTCCACAAACATACATACATGAATGAAGAAATGGGAAACTCTAAAGTTGCAAATCTTTTTTTGTGGTTGCAAATCTTCTGTCATGGGGTTGCAAATTCATTGATTTTGTTAGCTAATAATGTTTTGGTAGCAAATTTTTTGGGGTTGTAAATTACTTGAAGTCCCAAATATTTCTTTAGTAGCAAATCTTTTTTGGGGAGTTGCACATTTTTTTTGGTTGCAAAACATTCTTTTGGTAGCAAATGATTTTTTTGGTTGGTTTTTGGTTGTAAAGTCATTATTTTTGTTTGCTAATACGTTTTTTGGCAGCAAATCTGTTTTTATTTCCAAAATATTTTTTCGGTTGCAAATCCATAATTTTTGTTAGACAATATTTTTTTTGTTTGCAAATCTTTTTTTTTTTTAGTTTTGCTAATAATGTTTTGGTTGCAAATCTTTGAGGCACTTTTTTTTGGATTGTAAAGTTATTTTGTTTGTTAATCATTTTTTGATATCATTTTTTTTTCAGTGTATTTTGAATGCAAAACTTTTTTTTGGGTTGCAACACTTTTTTTTTGGTTTACATCCATACGCATCCTATTGCGTGTAGGACGGAAGTAGTCAACAATCACGCCCATATGGTCACACCGTCATCCAAGAATTTGACAAATTTTAACATATTGATCAGATTGAAGTTGAGCTGTAACAAAAAACATGTTTTTGGGTTTCTCTTTGAAAAAACCCAAGAAAAAAAACAAGAAAAACCCCCACACAAAACCTCAAACAAACAAACAAACACACAAAAAAATAATGCAATAATATAATAATATATATATTATAATATAATTTATATATATATATATATATATATATATATATATATATATACTGTTTTTTTTCCAAATATATATTTTTTGTTTGCAAATCTTTTGTTGTTGTTTTCAAATGAATTAAAAACGATGTCTCTTCATAAAAGTTTTAAGTGCATTTCTGATTAATTTCTCTCGCCAGCTATTCTGGTGTGGTCTCGAATGCTTCTCCATTACATTTCCAATGCTAGCCCCGGACCTCTAAAAAAAGGTGGAATGTTGAGTATAACTTGATTCAAAGCATATAAATCAGCACCTACATAAATGGTCATAATATAATAATTGGATTACGATTCGATATCAATTAATCGTGCAGCACCAAGACTATGAAATCATTCCACAGTGGAACAAGAATGGTTCAAATAAATGCCTTTTGAGTGTAAACTTCTGACCACGACTCATAAAAAACAGTTTATCATTTTCAGTTAATTACATTTGTGACGTTTCGATGTATTAATGTGATATTTGTATTTTTTTTCATTATGATGATTCGCTGTAAAATGTGATCCAATATTGGCGACTCTTATTCCATTAAGCAGGCGATTAATTTCGGGTGATTGATTCCTAGCACACAAGACGAGGGAAAACTCCCAAACATCTTTTGATTGGCTGACAGGAATAAGGAAGTGTGTGCCTAACATGGACTACTAATGTGTGCGAGCAAAGCAGCACTTACAGCTTCCAGTTCTGTCTTTTTGGATAATAGCGCCTCGTTTTTGGTCTCGAAGTCGGTCTGGATATTGTCTCTCCGTCGCATCACAGCCTGAAACAGACAAGCACAATTGAGTAACAATTTCCAAATCTGCCGTGTGACTCAAATGTAAAATATGCTTCCACACACGTGTATTTTCATTAGGGGTGTCCCGAGCCGATATCGAAACTTGATATCAGTCCGATATCAGCAAAAAAAAAACAGATATGGGATTACTTGCATCTAAAACCGTCCAATGTACGAACTCCAACACAAGTAGCTCCATGCTAAAGTCTCTTCTTGTTAGCTTAGCAGAAACTTAATTGTTTGTCTCATTTCAGAGCCTTTTAAATGGGTCATATTATGATTTTCTTTGGTCAAAATATTGCGTAACTTTGTTTTACGGACCATCATTAAGCCGCTTTCTGACCGTCTCTTCAGAATGCACCGTTTTGTGAGCGCTCTTATTCACATGCCGAAATGACAACAGCGGAGGATGCATGTGCATGTACGAGCCAGTCTGCCCCACAAGAAGAGGATAGAGAAAAAGGAGGGGCTTATTGATGACTATGGGATAAAAAATGGCGGGTATACCTCGACCATATATGGAGATATCCGCTGAAAATACGTCACTTAAGTCTCAAATTCCAAGGGCTTGTTTGGAGCCATGCCTCAATGGTTCGATTTTTTAATTTTCGGGACTAACGGGGATCCCAAATAAACGGAAATAACAGGAGTAAAAAAAGAAGCTCTTTAAAAATCTAAACGCTGTAAAGGACATACAAAATAACTTCTCTGTGACATTCCAACATTAAAACAAATGTGTTAGCTCAATGCTAATTTACATTGGATTTGCTATACACAGGCTACTAACTAGCATGAGTGATTTTACATGGCGATTTTAACACCTTCAAATTTGTGATGACAACTACAACTAAGCTGCAGGTTACAATCAAACAGCTGATGTGTAAAAAGTACAATACTTACAGTTTAGACTAGGGGGTGTCCAAACTTTGTAACTTGGGGGCCGCTTTGGGCCCAAAAAATTTGGCTGGTGTCTATATGATATATATATATATACACACATACATACATACATACAGTATATATATATATATATATACATATATATATATATATATATATATATACTGTATGTATGTATGTATATACATATATATATATATATATATATACTGTATGTATATATATATATATATATATATATATATACTGTATGTATGTATATATATATATATATATATATATATATAGATAGTACTATACATAGATAAATAGTATTATCTATCTATCTATCTATCTATCTATCTATCTATCTATCTATCTATCTATATATATATATATATAGTATAATAAATTACTATATATATATATATATACACACACACATTATATATAAATAAAAGTCAATCAGATATTTTTATTTGAACAAAAAAAGTTATGATCATGTAATTGTCCCATTATCAGGAAACTCAAACTAATAGTTAATTATTATTACAAATAAAAACTACTTTCCAACCTAAATTCATACAAACACTACATTATTAACATGAACAACATTATTATTGCAGATACATTACACAGGTCAAACAAATAGTTAAGTATTTATTTTTGTTTTAGGAAAACATGTTCTCGTGATATATGATTATATAATATTTGTTACATTTCAAGGCATTCGCGGCCCATATAAAATGATGTGTCAGGCCAGATCTGGGCCACCCGGGGCCTTGAGTTTGACAACCTGTGCTGTATAAGGTAGTGGCTCACCTTGAGTACTTCACCACAGAGCACGTACTCGTGAAGAGTAGGGACCAGGACCTCGGACAGATGATGGATCTGAGTTTCTGTTTCTTTGCAGCATCGCTCCACACAGGAGGCGACACGTCTCAGGGGCTCGCCCAGCTCCTCCTCGGTGTCGGCCCATTGGCTGTATGTGGGCCCATACTGCTTCAGCTCGTCCAAATACTCTGTTAACATGGAATACACATTTTACACAATCATCCGGATATTCATATACATGTCAATTACCTATAATATATATATTACAAACTTGAACATGGAATCCATACATATATTATGTAGTTTTACTAGTGACGTGCCATACAACTGTTAACCTTTTAGAGACCATACTGAGTAAAATTACAGGCTGGTATCGGCAATACTGATTTGGCACTTTAAAACACCTGTGTCTTGCTGTATTTAAAAAAAGGTGTGTTTCTGAAATAATAACATAGCACAGGATTAAAGGAGAACTTCACTTTTTGGGGGATTTCTGTCTATCATTCACAATCCTTATGAGAGACAAGAACACACTTTTCTTTTTATCTGTATTCTAAATAGTAAAAAACTGTTAGCAAGAGGTGGCTAACAATGCAAGTTGTAGTAGTTGTGTTGAAAAAACATCCAAAACTGCCAACAACGCTTCATTTACATGATATGACTTGCATATTAACCAAGCCATAGCGACATTGTTGTTGCAAGAGCTAACTCAGAGGAACTACTTTTCTAGATAGTAACACAGAGACACACACATGCTGCTCCTCCGGCCACTAGCGGGAGTTATATCCGCGTATTCGGGCTACAAAAGATAAGGTTCTAGATCCTTTTTTTTTGTTATGATTAGTAGTAGCAAAAAACAGAACACGCCCTTTACGTTGTTGTTGTTGTCGGAAGTAGTCAAAGTCAAAGTCAGTTTTATTGTCAATACATACGAGGAGTCAAACTTACGTTTTCAGCACAGTCCCACTCAAGAGCAGACAAACATTATAGGGGGAGAGAACAGGACCGCTGACGGGTCAGCCAACTTCCGGCGGCCATTAAAAAGGTGGGAAACAGGTAAACATTGGGGGTTGGGGGGGAGATAAGTAAAACAAATATTCAGTCTAAGACTGGGGCCAAGGGGAAAAAAACTCAATAGCCATAGCACACAAACAAGTTACAAAGAATCCACAAGACTTGCAACAGAGGGGAAGGAGTGGGGGCTACAGAGGCAGGCTGCTGCTATCTAAGCGCTGCTCAGCCTTCCATCACCCTTAAGGGATTCAAGCGGTGGTGAAGGCTTAGAATGGGGGTGGGGTGTGTGTGCATATGCCCATTGTCCAGGGTGTAGTATTGTTGTGTCTATAGGCCTGGAGCCGCGCTGCAGGCATTACGAGCAAAGTTCAACTCCCAGGTGTTGTTGAAGTAGCGTCCGTTGTTATTCACACTATGAAATGAATGCGCCCAAGAAAGAAGTTGCGGTCAAGCTTAAAATGACCAACGTACTGTAAATATTACATGTTATTATGAATGTGCCTGTTACTACACTACATATACTTGCAGCAAGTATATCACACATTGTTGCAGGATTTTGGATGTTTTTTTCAAAGGATTTACAGGAAAAATAGGTCAAACCCTTTTACCTGTATTGTTAGCCACCTTGTGCTAGCAGTTTTTCACTCTGTAGAACGAGGGCTGGCTGATATGGCTGAAAACTGTATCACAATATAAGTGTTTTATATTGATATATTTACAACCTATCAAAATAAGGAGCAGGAGAAAAATATACTTTTTGCTACCATTTCAAATGTAACCATCCTCTGATTATAACCCCCCAGCTATCAAGGCAGAAAGGAAATAAAATGGCAACACGAAACTTAACAAGGATGGAAAACACTCAAGCAATGTAAACAAAATATAAAAAATCGTATTGAAGACTTAACAATAATCTCTTAAAATGGAGGTTCAAAAATAAGGAATATGTAAGAAATGCTTCAGAAAGTGTAATAAAATAGTACAAAGTGTGAAAATGTAAATATAGAGAAACCTATTTCCTGCAGGCATAGTGGCAGGAAGTTACAGCTGTGCTCTAAAAGGTGAGCGCAGCTAAGGTGGTGTGATATTAGCGGTCTTGCCTTGCATCATTTACAGACCACATTGGTCTGACTACGGTCCCTTTGAAAAAATCAGAAAAAACTTTTCCTCTTTTATCTACAATTTCTTCATTTTGACGTTCCCTTCTCACTCCATGCAAAGAATCAACCGCCAGACAACCAAACTTCAGAGTTGATACTGTCACCTGATTGGCTGTTAGCATGTCACTCCCACTGATCACTTCCTGCATTACTCGGTTATCAGAGAGCGAGTGCCTTTGTACACGCAACCGACCTTGCTTCCATACTCCGCTTTCTTCTGACGAAGAAGAAAAAAAAAACGATCAGACACATTTTTATTGATATCGATTACGTGTCTTTTGCAGAACATATTCAGTGTTGGCGTTAACGCACTTTTTGTGTCTTTTCACGCCAGTGTTTTGTTTCGTTTATATTTGCCGGGTCAAATTTCCGTCACCGGTTTTTGCGTTTTTATTGGTCGTGAATTTTGATTTGTCGAAAGTTTTATCAATCACAAATACTGCCTCAGTTTGCACTCGGACAACTTTACCGCGAAGGGCTTTCAAAAGAAAGACTTCGAGGTAAACACTAAGGTGAGTGTAAAGTCAACCTTTTTAACTTCATCCTGTGCCATGTTTCCAGTAAATGAGTTGTTTTAGTCTATGTGAGTTCATGGAAACTTAAATTTTATCTCCCGTTGAATCGACATCGTTCGAGGATGGAGACAGGCTAGCTGTTAGCTTCAAGCTAAACAGCACCAGACCAGACTCCTCCACCCCAAAAACATACTTTGCAGGTCAACAAACGGGGCAAATATGTGCCTTTTGAAGTGTTAATGTGCAAGGAGTGTTCACAAGGAGTCTATTGGAGAAGTGGCTGATAAGTTAGTAAGTGTTGCTCGCATCGCCGACATCATCACCGTCATTGTTTACTGAAGCAAAGATGCTGACTGTGCGTTATGATAAACGCGCATGCATCACAAGGCTCTGCTTTTTATCGATAGACTTATCAGATTTGATTTTTTATTATCTATAGCAGGGGTGTCAAAAGTGTGGCGCACGGCACATTCTAAAAATACTATAAAAATAAAATAAACAAAAACATAACAAAAGTGGAATAAAAAAGCTTACAGGTGAAATGTAATTTAGAAAAAAAGTTGCAATGTTGACTATTAAAACAAAGCTGTTTTTTTCCTCTTTAAAACTGTCATTGCTCAAAACATAATATTGAATCAAAATCAATGTTTTTTTAATGAATTATTGACCTATCCAAGGCTCCGATTACTTCACATCAAATAGTCCACTTTAAAAAATATTTTTTGTGCAAGATTTTGCATATTTTGTGTGTTTGCCATAAAAAAACTTTTTTTTTTTTGACAAAAAAGGGCATAAAACAAACAAACATGAAAACGAAAACAAAAAACTTAGAATTGACGGATAGATCTGAAGTTGATGTAGACCAGGGGTCCTCAAGTACAAATCTTGAAGGTCCACAAATGTTTTTTTTTAAACAGGCTGGGTCCGTTTATTATCGGTCAAGCTTATATAGTAGCAGGAGGTAGGTAGTTTAACATTTTCTTAAAATTAACAAAAATAAAATAAATATCCAATAAAATACATGAAATATTTTCTTTGAAACAAAAATAAATAAGAACTTTGAAAAAATGTGTCCTCTGCATTTGACCCATCCCTTGATCACCCCCTGGGAGGTGAGGGGAGCAGTGGGCAGCAGTGGCGCTGCGCCCGGGAATCATTTTTGGTGATTTAACCCCCAATTCCAAGCCTTGATGCTGAGTGCCAAGCAAGGAAGAATGCTGGTATGAGCTTTTAAACATAACCCGTTAACTGCTGCCAATCAAATGGTGAATAAGATACTCTTTAGGGTTCATATGTTTGTAAATCTGACTGTGATGAAGTCAGTGCCTCACCAGCTATCAACCTCACCGCACGTTACTGCTCTGTTGCTATTTGTTGTTGTGTCATAGATTTAACAAAAATCTTGCTTGATGTTTCATATGACTTTTTCAGCCTCGTGATTTCTTTTTTTTTCTTAGCTCTGAATCATGAGGAAATGTCTCTTCAAATTCGCGGTGCTCTTTCAGATAGTGACGTTTCAGATTTTCACTTTTCACCAGAGCAACAGTACTGTTGCATATTAGACACATTGATCTGGTACTTGCAGTAGGTAGGATGAAACATATTGCTCTGTCCATTCTTCCCTGAAACGTCGTTTTTCCCTGTCCACCTTTCTTTTACCAGCCTGAGCCAACTTGGAGCATGCCATTGTGATTTGATTCACATTCAGTGACTGACGAGTGAACAGTTAGCGAAGTAGCGATACGAGACAACTGTGTGCCTGCAGCGAAAGGTTCCATGCACTGTGCACTGCACATGTGTATGACCCAGGTGGTAACAGCCTATCAGCGTGTCGTGATAGAGATGACAACCCATACCCCGGAATTAGCCAATCAGAGTGGCATTCTCTCGCTCTCACTCCGTCTCTCTCTCTGAGAGAGAGAGAGAGAGAGAGAGAGAGAGAGAGAGAGAGAGAGAGAGAGAGAGAGAGAGAGAGAGAGAGAGAGAGAGAGAGAGAGAGACGGAGTGAGTGAGACACGAGAAGTGTAAACGAAACGTGGAGATATTTGATTAAAAACAACGAAGAACATTGACTTGCGCTAGCGATAACTCACAGATGAATACAATTATTATATTTTTTTATAATAATTATAATTATAATAATTATAATCTGTGGTGGGCTCTCCTATTTCTGGGGCTGAGGTTGCCGAGGTAGTTAAAAAGCTCCTCGGTGGCAAGGCCCCGGGGGTGGATGAGATCCGCCTGGAGTTCCTTAAGGCTCTGGATGTTGTGGGGCTGTCTTGGTTGACAAGACTCTGCAACATCGCATGGACATCGGGGGCGGTACCTCTGGATTGGCAGACCGGGGTGGTGGTTCCTCTCTTTAAGAAGGGGAACCGGAGGGTGTGTTCCAACTATCGTGGGATCACACTCCTCAGCCTTCCCGGTAAGGTCTATTCAGGTGTACTGGAGAGGAGGCTACGCCGGATAGTCGAACCTCGGATTCAGGAGGAACAGTGTGGTTTTCGTCCTGGTCGTGGAACTGTGGACCAGCTCTATACTCTCGGCAGGGTCCTTGAGGGTGCATGGGAGTTTGCCCAACCAGTCTACATGTGCTTTGTGGACTTGGAGAAGGCATTCGACCGTGTACCCCGGGAAATCCTGTGGGGAGTGCTCAGAGAGTATGGGGTAACGGACTGTCTTATTGTGGCGGTTCGCTCCCTGTATAATCAGTGTCAGAGCTTGGTCCGCATTGTCGGCAGTAAGTCGGACACGTTTCCAGTGAGGGTTGGACTCCGCCAAGGCTGCCCTTTGTCACCGATTCTGTTCATAACCTTTATGGACAGAATTTCTAGGCGCAGTCAGGGCGTTGAGGGTATCTGGTTTGGTGGCTGCAGGATTAGGTCTCTGCTATTTGCAGATGATGTGGTCCTGATGGCTTCCTCCGGCCAAGATCTTCAGCTCTCACTGGATCGGTTCGCAGCCGAGTGTGAAGCGACTGGGATGGGAATCAGCACCTCCAAGTCCGAGTCCATGGTTCTCTCCCGGAAAAGGGTGGAGTGCCATCTCCGGGTTGGGGAGGAGATCTTGCCCCAAGTGGAGGAGTTCAAGTACCTCGGAGTCTTGTTCACGAGTGGGGGAAGAGTGGATCGTGAGATCGACAGGCGGATCTGTGCGGCGTCATCAGTAATGCGGACGCTGTATCGATCCGTTGTGGTGAAGAAGGAGCTGAGCCGGAAGGCAAAGCTCTCGATTTACCGGTCGATCTACGTTCCCATCCTCACCTATGGTCATGAGCTTTGGGTCATGACCGAAAGGACAAGATCACGGGTACAAGCGGCCGAAATGAGTTTCCTCCGCCGAGTGGCGGGGCTCTCCCTTAGAGATAGGGTGAGAAGCTCTGTCATTCGAGGGGAGCTCAAAGTAAAGCCGCTGCTCCTCCACATCGAGAGGAGCCAGATGAGGTGGTTCGGGTATCTGGTCAGGATGCCACCCGAACGCCTCCCTAGGAAGGTGTTTCGGGCACGTCCGACCGGTAGGAGGCCACGGGGAAGACCCAGGACACGCTGGGAAGACTATGTCTCCCGGCTGGCCTGGGAACGCCTCGGGATCCCCCGGGAGGAGCTGGACGAAGTGGCTGGGGAGAGGGAAGTCTGGGCTTCCCTGCTTAAGCTGCTGCCCCCGCGACCCGACCTCGGATAAGCGGAAGTAGATGGATGGATGGATGGATAATTATAATAATTTAAAAAAAAAAAAAAAAAAAAAAAAATTTTTTTTTTTTAGTATAATTCGTGCTGGGTCCGGACGGACACGTCGCTGGGTCCGGACATGGACCGCGGTCCGCCTGTTGAGGATCACTGATGTAGACTCTTGAGATCTAAGCGTTAAATAAATAATGTATGTATGCCCTGGCACACCATTATCATCATTTCATGACCGAAGCAAACAACTTTTTACAGTTTTATACTGAAATAAATAAACCTACAACCTATTAAATGCAAATATAGAAAAAACTACCGGCAGCGGTAAAGTTTAGATCCATGAAAGAAAGAAGAAAGTGAATGAATGTTTATAACTGAATACATTTACATATGCATACAAAAGTGTTTTCTTTTGTATTATTTTTTTAATGAAGTAACTTAATTTAACGTTTATGACAACCTTTTTCCAAAACACAATACAGAATGTGAGATATAACAGGATAATGCATACATTTATCATTTGTTTTCAAAACGGTTACAAAAAAGTGGGACCCCAAACATTTACTGTGGGAGTCGGGACCCCATTTTTATGACTTGATGGGGTCCCTGGGACCCCATTTTAAAAATTCCTCGCGCCAACACTGCATATTGATATCGTTTTATCACCCAACCCGACTTAAAACGCACAGAAATCGTGGACAAAATCCTCAAAAAGTGCAGTTTCCCTTTAAGAATATAAGACCTTGTAGTAATTTATGATTTCATAATACTGAGTGGCTCAAATTGAAATTGCCAGTAAAATATCAAATTCAATAAATAAATTATGTTCACCAGGGCTGTTTTATTGCATTTGCTGTGTATAATTTATCTATGTGATCCACTTTAAACGATCAATTCTTGAGGAACCCTTGAATAAATCTAGGTTTGACTTTGCCTGTGGGAGATGATCTCAGTGATGACTGACTGCCCTTCTGTGTTGTGGTTCAACGTGAGGTGCTGATCTTACCGTTTTTACACAAATATCACACGCTGCGTGCCACTGCGCTTACGCATTACGCACTTACCCAGGCGGGATAAAAAGTAGTTCCTACCCATTATTATTTATTTTGTTAATATCAGAGTCCGTTCTGCAAAAAGGTCATCTTATGGACAGGAACCCACAGTTAAAATATACATCATCATATAGTATACAAAATACAGTACAATACAATACATTTCAAAATCTACCCATCAAATACCCATTTACAATTTCATTTATAAATAAAAAAGGATTTTTTAAATCCACCAAATCAGTCTAAATATTCTATTATTCAAATTTGATTAAAAGGTTGCACCTTAAAGATCTGCGATAATCTCATCGTACATACAGAGGTCAAGACCAAAATTATGCGACTAATGTGAATTCCTCAACCAAAGGGGTGTGCTAAATATACTAAGCGTAACGTCGCAATAAATTTAGCTTAAAACGCTTCTTAAAAATGTTTAAAGAATGCGATTCTTTTATAGAGCTATCGATCTCATTCATACACACTTGCCTGTGTATGAAAAGTGCTATATAAATATAGTTTGATTTATTTTAATTTAAAAAATATATTGCAGCCTCCTGCAATAACGATTTACATTACAATATATTATTTGGTATATAAATGGTGATAATAAACTGTTTTAAAACGGGTTACAGAGGCTCCAAATTTAGCTGCTAATGTATGCACTAACATATTACTCCATTTCCACATGTATTATTTTGTCAAAACTAGTATTCATCTACTTGCTTATTTAATAATAATAAT
Source organism: Nerophis lumbriciformis (assembly GCF_033978685.3). NCBI lineage: Eukaryota > Metazoa > Chordata > Actinopteri > Syngnathiformes > Syngnathidae > Nerophis > Nerophis lumbriciformis. The sequence goes on from NC_084554.2 coordinate 44,367,227, forward strand.
AACAAACAACCATAAACTATTTAGGGATGATAACAAAATCTAATCTTATCACTGTTGTATTGACCATTTACTGACACAATACTTGGTACCGTTAATGTTGATATTTAAGTCAATCCAACCAGCCAACTTCAAGCACTCTAGCTGAGTGGTTAGTGAGGTGTAAAAAAAACATAATAATAATAATCTTATTTGTAACGATTCTTAATCGTTTAAAAAATAAAAAAAAATAAAAAAATCGATGACAATTTTTATTTTATTTTATATTTTTTAAATATGTCATGTTCACCCACTCAGGTAAATTATATTGTTGATGTAGATGATCATATCTGCTTCACAGTTTTAGAAATGTATCAGGGCTGTTTATCTATTTTATGGAGAAATGTAGTTAATCATAGAACTGGCAACCGATGTTCTTAAAAATGTATTGACTTTGAATCAAGAATCGTTTTGAATCGAAAATCGATTCTGAATCGAATCGTTATCCCCAAGAATCAAATTGAATCGTGTGGTGCCCAAAGATTCCCAGTCGTAGTGGTTAGCAAGGCTTCTTGTATCCTGTCTGCTTGGGGTGTAAAAAAAATAAATATTGATTTTCGAATGAACCCCGATTCTTATTTGTTATGATTCTTAACAGATTCGAAAAAAGCAAAAATCGATTAAAATATATATTTTTCTTTAATCTGTCCTGTCAAGCCACTCAGACAAATCTGCTGTACAGATTTACTTTGGAAAAGAGAAGTGTTGGATACTTCTCTTGTTGCCTTATTTGTATTTGACTTTATTAAATGTTTGGGTCGAATTTTATTCAACAAAACCAGTTTTCTTTTAAGTAATACAACAATTTTATCAGAGCTGTTTATTTTATGGAAGAATGTCGTTAATCACAGAACTGGCACCCAATGTTAATAAAAGAGTATTGACTTTGAATTAAAAAAATAAAAATAAATAAATAAATTCTGAATCGAATCGTTAGCCTCAAGAATCGAGTTAAACCGAGTATTGACTTTGAATGTAAAGAACTTAGAATACATTTTTTTTTTATTGATATAATCGATCAAAAATCGAATCGTTACCCCCAAGAATCGAATTTAATCGAACTGTGTGGTGCCCAAAGATTTTATTAAACAAAACAAATGTTCTTTTATGTAATATATACATTTTAGCAGAGCTGTTTATGTATTTTATAGAGCATTGTAGTTAATCATAGAACTGGCATCCAACATACATAAAAAAATATTGATTTTGAATCGAGAATCGTTTTGAACCGAGAATGGATTCTGAATCGAATCGTTACCCCCAAGAATCAAATCGAATCGTGTGGTGCCCAAAGAGTCAGAGGCCTACTGTGCGCCTCCTACTGCACACTGTAAACGAATAGTTAAAAGACCATAGCTTTCTCTTCTACTGAATAGGAAACACCCGGTCCTTGTCAGAGAATTATGAAGTACCTCGTTGCTCTCTGATGATCCTTTGAGAAACTTTGTCCACGGCTGAGATCTTGTTGCTGAAGTTCTCCACATAGTCCTGCATGACAGAGAACTCCTCCGGCCGGCTCCTGAGGCCACGCACGGAGTTGGCCACTGCCCGCACCGTGTCGCTCATCCGACTCAGGAAGCTCGGACCCTGCTTCTTGTGGGCCGGGAAGTCCTGCAGAAAGTCCAAGAGCAGGATTTTGATGCCACAGGATATATAGAAATGGATGGACTTTATTCCTCCCACAATGATGGAAATATTCTTCAATGTGATATATTTCATGCACTGATGTACTTTTTGAAGGTGTCATACCTGAGCGGTCAGGAAGACCTTCAGGTGCTGGCTGAAGGACAGGATGGGATGCTCGGCCATCTTGTTGAGGAAGCGATGCAGGGCGTTCTTCCTGGTCTCAATGAAGTCATTGTTGAAGCGATCCACCATTCCTTTCATCACAAACTTCTCTGGCAGAGGCTGAAGCAACAAACACTTCATGTGCTCCTCACTCACCAACTTGTAGTGCTTCCCTGCTTCTTCTTACTTCCTTTTATGCCTCTTCCTACTTCCTTTTATCCTTCTTCCTACTTTCTTCTATGCTTCTTCCTACTTCCTTTTATGCTTCTTCCTACTTTATGCTTCTTCCTACTTCCTTTTATGCTTCTTCCTACTTCCTTTTATAATTCTTCCTACTTACTTTTATCCTTCTTTCTACTTCCCTTTATCCTTCTTTCTACTTCCCTTTATCCTTCTTTCTACTTCTTTTTATCCTTCTTCCTACTTCCTTTTATGCTTCTTCCTACTTTATGCTTCCTTTTATGCTTCTTCCTTCTTCCTTTTATGCTTCTTCCTACTTCCTTTTATGCTTCTTCCTACTTTATGCTTCTTCCTACTTCCTTTTATGCTTCTTCCTACTTTCTTTAATAATTATTCCTACTTTCTTTAATAATTATTCCTACTTCCTTTTATTCTTCTTTCTACTTCCTTTTATCCTTCTTCCTACTTCCTTTTGTGCTTCTTCCTACTTTCTTTTACACTTATTCCTACTTTATGCTTCTTCCTGCTTCCTTTTATGCTTCTTCCTACTTCCTTTTATGCTTCTTCCTACTTCCTTTTATGCTTCTTCTTACTTTATACTTCTTCCTACTTCTTTTTATCCTTCTTTCTACTTCCTTTTATCCTTCTTCCTACTTTCTTTTATGCTTCTTCCTGCTTTCTTTTATGCTTCTTCCTACTTTCTTTTATGCTTCTTCCTACTTTCTTTTATGCTTCTTCCTACTTTCTTTTATGCTTCTTTCTATTCCTTTTATGCTTCTTCCTACTGCCTTTTATGTCTCTTCCTACTTTATGCTTCATCCTGATTCCTTAAATGCTTCTTCCTACTGCCTTCTATGGTTCTTCCTACTGCCTTCTATGCTTCTTCCTATTCGCTTTATGCTTTTTCCTACTGCCTTTATGCTTCTTCCTACTTCCTTTAATGCTTCTTTCTACAACAGTTTATGTCTCTTCCTAAATCATGTTTCTTCCAATGGCTCATATGCTTCTTCCTACTCCTTCTATGCTTTTTCCAACTTCTTTTTATGCTTCTTCCTACTTCCTTTATGCTTCTTACTACTTCATTTATCCTTCTTCTTACTCCCATTATGTTTCTTCCTACTCTTTTGTGCTTCTACCTACTTACTTTTATGCTTCCTCCTACTGTCTTTTATGACTCCTCCTACTTTATGCTTCTTCCTACTTCCTTTGTGCTTCTTCGTATTGCCTTTTATGCTTCTTTCTACTTCCTTTTATGCTTTTTCCAACTGCCTTTATACTTCTTCCCATTCCCTTTATACTTCTTTCTATGCTTATTTTGCTTCTTCTTACTTCCTTTATGCTTTGTCCTACTTCCTTTATGTGTCTTCCCACTTCCTTTATGCATCTTCCTACTTCCTTTATGCTTCTTCCTACTCTCTTTATGCTTCTTCCTACTCTCTTTATGCTTCTTTTTACTCCCTTTATGCTTCTTCCTACTTCCATTATACTTATTCCTACTCCCTTTATGCTTATTTTTACTTCCTTTATGTTTCTTCTTTCTACATTCACTTCAGGTTTAACATACATGTATAATAAGACTTTATGTCATGCTATATAATGAGTATGTGTGCAGGGTGTTTAACATACATGTATAATAAGACTGTACGTCATGCTATATAATGAGTATGTGTGCAGGGTGTTTAACATACATGTATAATAAGAGTTGGATGGGATTCTTCCAGTCTGCTTCGTAGCCAAAAAAAATCCTGGTAGCGCCGGCAGACCTCATACTCACACGAGTCGAACTCACTTCTCGTGGTCTAGAGAGACAAATCACATACTGTCGGTGCTACCTCAAAAAAAAAAAAAAACATCACATAAAAGGTTTACTGTTTTACATGATAATGCTGGCATATTTATTTAGCAATTGTTGTAGTCAAAATGTTATGACTTTTAAGGCATTTGTTTTTGAAGGTTTCGCTGTACTGAACTAATTGTGACAGTAAGCATTTTGAAGGCATATTTACCCTTTAATGTTTGATTGATTATTATGGCATATTACTAGCTCTGAAATGGAGGCATTTAAAACTGTAGAATACTGACTTGAAACCACAATAAAGCATGTTTTAATGGGACAGGTGTGTGTTATTAGTGGTCTTAAAATTGGTTTAAATTGTCAGATGTTGCGTTCAGTCTTTTTGAAAACACAAACAATTGTTTGGTACGCTTTTCTGCCGTTTGTTTGTATTGCTTCCCGTTACTTGTTGTTGAGTTCTTTGCTTCCAATCCTAGACACAAAGAATGATAGAACGTCTGAATTGACCATGTGATTTTAGTGCTGAGGACCTGAATCATTTCAAAGTCATATTGAACTATGGCTGGGCGATAAAACGATATTAAGATACATCGCGATCGATGTAATTTAAAAAAACGTGTTCGATATAACATTCGATCAAGGTAGGTTGCATGAACAAAGGCACTCGCTCTCTGATAACCGAGCAACACAGGAAGTGATCACCGATTAATGGGAGTGACAGTATGAACTATCATGTTTGGTTGTCTGGCGGTTGATTCTTTGCATGGAGTGAGAAGAGAAAGTCAAAATGAAGAAATCGTGGATAAAAGAGGAAAAGTCACTTGGACAGTATGGCATTTTTTGGGATTTTTTTCAAAAGGGACTGTAGTCAGTTTGGTTCTTTTATGAATTTATTATGGGTCTACTGAAAATGTGACCAAATCTGCTGGGTCAAAAGTATACATACAGCAATGTTAACATTTGGTTACATGTCCCTTGGCAAGTTTCACTGCAATAAGGCGCTTTTGGTAGCCATCCACAAGCTTCTGGCAAGCTTCTAGTTGAATTTTTGACCACTCTTCTTGACAAAATTGGTGCAGTTCAGCTAAATTTGTTGGTTTTCTGACATGGAATTGTTTCTTCAGAATTGTCCACATGTTCTCAATGGGGTTTAAGTCAGGACTTTGGGAACGTCATTCTAAAACCTTAATTCTCGCCTGATTTAGCCATTCCTTTACCACTTTTGACGTGTGTTTGGGGTCATTGTCATGTTGGAACACCCGACTGCGCCCAAGACCCAACCTCCGGGCTGATGATTTTAGGTTGTCCTGAAGAATTTGGAGGTAATCTTCCTTTTACATTGTCCCATTTACTCTCTGTAAAGCACCAGTCCCATTGGCAGCAAAACAGGCCCAGTGCATAATACTACCACCACCATGCTTGATGGTATGATTGGTGTTCCTGGGATTAAAGGCCTCACCTTTTGTCCTCCAAACATATTGCTGGGTATTGTGGCCAAACAGCTACATTTTTGTTTCATCTGACCACAGAACTTTCCTCCAGAAGGTCTTATCTTTGTCCATGTGATCAGCAGCAAACTTTGGACGAGCCTTAAGGTGTCGCTTCTGGAGCAAGGGCTTCCTTCTTGCATGGTAGCCTCTCAGTCCATGGCGATACAAACACGCTTGACTGTGGACACGGACACCTGTGTTCCAGCAGCTTTTTGGTGGTTTTCGGTTGACTCTTGATCATCCTGAACAATTTTCTCTCAGCAACAGGTGATAGCTTGCGTTTTCTTTCTGATCGTGGCAGTGACAAAACTGTGCCATGCACTTTATACTTACAAACAATTGTCTGCACAGTTGCTCTTGGGACCTTAAGCTGCTTTGAAATGGCTCCAAGTGACTTTCCTGACTTGTTCAAGTCAATGATTCGTTTTTTCAGATCTGTGCTGAGTTCTTTTGACTTTCCTATTGTCGCGGTTGTAATTGAGTCTAATGACTGCATCATATGAGCCCTATTTAAATGGGCTCAGAGAAGTCAACAGGTGTCGTCAATCATAATCACTCACATGAAGTTAAGAGGCCATGCCATGAAACTAATTTGATTTGATTGTAACTTTTCTACATCACCAACATTGATAATGTATGTTGCTGTATGTATACTTTTGACCCAGCAGATTTGGTCCCATTTTCAGTAGACCCATAATAAAAGAACCAAACTTCATGAATGTTTTTTGTGACAAAGAAGTATGTGCTCCAATCACTCTATCACAAAAAAATAAGAGTTGTAGAAATTATTGGAAACTCAAGACTCAAGACAGCCATGACATTCTGTCCTTCACAAGTGTATGTACACTTTTGACCACGACAGTGTGTGTGTGTGTGTGTGTGTATATATATATATATATTAGGGGTGTAACGGGACATGTATTTGTATTGAACCGTTTCGGTACGGGGGTTTCGGTTCGGTTCGGAGGTGTACCGAACGAGTTTCCACACGGACATATTAAGTAGCGTACCGCACGTTGTGTAAACAATGCCCACCGAGGCACAACACACGGCACGCTATCAACGACCGGGCTACGACAACATGCAAAAGTCAGAGCTGGAAGACCCTCCTGCCTCGTTAAGATCTCCCGTTTGGGAACACTTTGGCTGCGCGATACAACAATGGAGGACGGAGGTTTGCCGACATTGTTCAGTAGCTGCTTCTGACAACACGTCAAACATGCTAAACCATTTGAAACGTCACCACCGCATTCAAGCAGCCTCTCCTCGGCGAGTCAGGCAGGGCTAAAGCAATAACAAATGTTTTTATAGCAGCAGATTTAAGACCATATTGCATTAGAAACTAGATTTTGACCCACGTCTATGGTGGAAGAACAATAAGCCCACATACCCTCTTACTGCCAAGTTAGCCAGGCTGGGGGGGGAAAGAAAAGTTAATCTGAGGCTGAGTTGACTTGAAACTGTTTAATGTTGCACTTTTTATATGTAGAAGAAAAGTTTTGTCATTTTATTTAATCTGAGCAACAACTTGAGGCAGTTTAATGTCGTTTGACTTAAACAAGTTGAAAAACGTATTCGGGTATTACCATTTAGTGGTCAATTGTACGGAATATGTACTGTACTGTGCAATCTACTAATAAAGGTCTCAATCAATCAATAAAAAAAACAGCACTTTATATGTATATGTATGTTTTGTTAAGAAACCATTCTGAGCCTTATCGTATTTAGTTTTTATTTTATATATGTTGACCACATTAACCCTGGCAATGGACCTTGTGTGTAGGGATGTCCCGATCTGATATTTGGATCGGATCGGCCGCCGATATTTGCCAAAAAATGCGTATCGGCAAGGCATGGGAAAATGCCGATCCAGATCCAGTTAAAAAAAAAGACCGGTCCGTGTTTTCCAACGCACTGATTTAAAATAATACATTCCACTTTTCTGCTGCTCCCTAATTTCCGTTCCGCATTTTCCAGCACACCTTCAACACATCCACAGGTCTGTAGATTCTCACGCAGTTGCTTTTAGCTGCTGGCATTACACGACAGGCTCTTCTCACTCTTTTCTGTGTCTCCCTCTCACAGACAGCAAGCGCATCTTCTTACACACGTCACATACTGTCACGTCATACGTCACATACGTATACGCCCTCTCCCAGCAGAGAGGTAGCAGCATGGCTAACGTTAGCTGTGATGCTAGCGCAGCCGTGTGACCAACGTTCTCTCTAAGGTGCGCGCCTGTGCAATTGCGCACTGTTCAAGCGTCCTCTGCGCATAGCAATTATATGCCACGCACAAAATCAAATAAAAAAATTAACGCATAACAATTTTTGACACGACACGGACACGACAGAGAAAACAGTTTTCGTCATCATTGTTCAAATATTGTAACGTCTGTCGAGACGCTTATCTCCATTCGGTGCCAGACGTCCACACCATCAAAATGCCGAGGCAAAAATGTCCACATCAACACCGTATGAAAAAATTAGTGATTTTTTTAGTTGTGATTTCCTTCTCTGCATGAAAGTATAAAGTAGCATATATTAATGCAGTATGAAGAAGAATGTTTTAATGTAGACATGCAAGCCTTGAAAGAAAATTTTGAAAATAAAGACTACATTTCCTGCAAATGGGTGCATTTCTACCCTATATTTTAACTTTCGATTTATTCTCATATCAAACTCTTTTGGCTGTCTTTTTGACACTTACATCCGGCGCCCCCCTCCACACCCTGGATTATAAATAATGTAAATAATTCAATGTGATTATCTTGTGTGATGACTGTATTATAATGATAGTATATATCTGATAGTATATATCTGTATCATGAATCAATTTAAGTGGACCCCGACTTAAACAAGTTGAAAAACTTATTGGGGTGTTACCATTTAGAGGTCAATTGTACGGAATATGTACTTCACTGTGCAACCTACTAATAAAAGTCTCAATCAATCAATCAAAACACATATAATCATCATACTGCTATGATTATATGCATCAAGTGTTCATTCAAGGCTAAGGCAAAATATCCACATATATATCGTGTATCGCAATATGGCCTTAAAATATCGCAATATTAAAAAAAGGCCATATCGCCCAGCCCTAGTTTCAATGATGCCATTTCTGTTCGTCATGTATAATTTTGTCTATTTTGTGTTTATCCTTGAATAAACAGGTCAGTTTCTTGTTACCAACCATTGTGTATTATTCAAACTCCCCTAATTCAGCTGTCTAGTTGTTATCAAGAGTACTAAAACCCTTTTCAACATGATTCTGACAACTAAGTAGGCTAAATAACTTTAAACTTTAATACATGCTCGGATAGGCCAGTATCGGTCAGTATCGGTATCGGTCAGTATCGGATCGGAAGTGCAAAAACAATATTGGTATCGGATCGGAAGTGCAAAAACCTGGATCGGGACATACTTGTGTGTATATGTATGTTATGCCATTGTTTACAAATCTGGTAAATAAATAACCAAAAAATGTATATTTTGTTGTTTTCTTACTGTACCGAAAATGAACCGAACCGTGACCTCTAAACCGAGGTACGTACCGAACCGAAATTTTTGTGTACCATTACACCCCTAATATATATATATATATATATATATATATATATATATATATATATATATATACACATACATACATACATACATACATACATACATACATACATACATACATACATACATACATACATACATACATACATACATACATACATATATATATATATATATATATATATATATATATATATATATATATATATATATATATATATATATATATATATATTAAGTTTTTCAGTTTTCAGCTGTATATGAAACAGTACCTTGGTCAGAACTCTGTACATGATGAACGTCTCTAAAGCCGTGATGTGACTCTCTGGCTTGTCAACCGTGACAAACAGGTCTTTGGCGTCCATCTGCTGTTCCTCATCTCCATCCAGGTGGTACTGGTTAACCAGCGAGCTGGGAGTGCTGGGCAATGGAGTCTCATTCGACATTTTCTGAAGTAGAACATATGAAATATACAGTCAGAACAGTGCGACATCATACTGAGAATTATCTGTCAGTGATTTTTTTTGTCACTTTCTCCTAACCCTGCAATCTAATAGACAAGTTCCAAAGCAGACATAAACACATTTAAGAGCTAAAGAAAGCTTTGTTATCCATTTGGCCAACAAGTTACTTACAGTTTGTGGAGTTTAGAGTTTTGGGCACTCAATGGAGTCTGTATTTTATACAATTTTAATAGTTACTGTTAGGAGAATATGTTCTAACCTTGGGATAGAGTGAACTGTATTCATGCGCAGTACTGGTACACTATGTTCAAGGACATAAACATGAATGCACATTGTGTTTGCAATCTTTGCAAATACACACACATTGTATCTCATTCAGGTTCCGGAAGAAGAGGTACCAGGAACGTGGAACATGTATACGTGTGTGTGTGTGTGTGTGTGTGTGTGTGTGTGTGTGTGTGTGTGTGTGTGTGTGTGTGTGTGTGTGTGTGTGGCCAATGGCAGAATAATGAGTTTATTGACAGTGCAGTGTGAAAGTCGATGTGTTTACTTTGCAATCAAGTAAACGCAGTCTCAAAGGAATATAAACTGCAAAAGCACTTTCTGACGAAACATAGAAATTTCGATGTCCGGTCCCTGAGGCCTTGAGCTCTTGAAACTGCAGCCCTCTTCATGATGTAGTTGAATAGCCATGCTCTATACTATTAACGCCGTCCAAACTCGACATTATTTTAATCACTCTTTGATTTTTCATCGCTTCACAAACAGGCTAGCTTATCTAGCTACGAAAACGTCACCACTACAGCGTACATACAAGCGAGTATGGCTTCATGTAACAATTGCACACTTGTCTCTCTCTGCCGTTTCTGCAGGTTCGGTGGCCATGGATGAAATGCTGGCTGTCCAGAGTCGGGACCCGGGGTGGACCGCTCGCCTGTGCATCGGTTGGGGACATCTCTGCGCTGCTGACCTGTCTCCGCTCAGGATGGTCCCCTGCTAGCCCCACTATGGACTGGACTCTCACTATGTGTTGTGTTTGCTCGGTACTCGTTTTATCTTTTAACCTGCTCATTGTACAGCACTATGGCTACCCCTGTGGTAAATTTTAAATGTGCTCTATAAATAAAGTTGATTTGATTTGATTTGATTTATTCAGTCAATCAATCAAGCAATGTTTATTTATATAGCCCTAAATCACAAGTGTCTCAAAGGGCTGCACAAGCCACAACGACATCCTCGGTACAGAGCCCACATAAGGGCAAGGAAAACTCACCCCAGTGGGACGCCGATGTGAATGACTATGAGAAACCTTGGAGAGGACCGCATATGTGGGTAACCTCCCCTTATGTTGGATCCACTATGGACTGAACTTTCACAATATTACGCTAGAACCACTCGACGTCCATTGCACCGGTCGCCCTAGAGTCTGCAGTCCTCTCCAAGGTTTCTCATTGTCATCCCACTGGGTTGAGTTTTTCCTTGCCCTGATGTGGGATCTGAACCGAGGATGTCGTTGTGGCTTGTGCAGCCCTTTGAGACACTTGTGATTTAGGGCTATATAAATAAACATTGATTGATTGATTGTACAATTTCAGAATGTGCTTGTTCTATTTTTAAACAAAGAAAACAATCTGTAGTTGTCTTTATTTTTAAGTTTTCGTGCCGTGATTTTACCAGTCCGGCCCACTTGGGAGTAGATTTTTGTGGCCCCCGATCTAAAATGAGTTTAACACCCCTGCTGTATGGTAATATAATGTATAACAATTAGGGATGTCCCGATCCAGGTTTTTGCACTTCCGATCCGATACCGATATTGTTTTTGCACTTCCGATCCGATATCGATACTGACCGATACTGGCCTATCCGAGCATGTATTAAAGTTTAAAGTTATTTAGCCTACTTAGTTGTCAGAATCATGTTGAAAAGGGTTTTAGTACTCTTGATAACAACTAGCCAGCTGAATTAGGGGAGTTTGAATAATACACAATGGTTGGTAACAAGAAACTGACCAGTTTATTCAAGGAGAAACAAAATAGAAAAAATTATACATGACAAACAGAAATGGCATCATTGAACTAGGGCTGGGCGATATGGCCTTTTTTTAATATTGCGATATTTTAAGGCCATATTGCGATACACGATATATATCTCGATATTTTGCCTTAGCCTTGAATGAACACTTGATGCATATAATCACAGCAGTATGATGATTCTATGTGTTTTGATTGATTGAGACTTTTATTAGTAGGTTGCACAGTGAAGTACATATTCCGTACAATTGACCACTAAATGGTAACACCCGAATAAGTTTTTCAACTTGTTTAAGTCGGGGTCCACATTCATGATACAGATATATACTATCATCATAATACAGTCATCACACAAGATAATCACATTGAATTATTTACATTATTTATAATCCAGGGTGTGGAGGGGGCGCCGGATGTAAGTGTCAAAAAGACAGCCAAAAGAGTTTGATATGAGAATAAATCTAAAGTTAAAATATAGGGTAGAAATGCACCCATTTGCAGGAAATGTAGTCTTGATTTTCAAAAATTTCTTTCAAGGCTTGCATGTCTACATTAAAACATTTTTCTTCATACTGCATTAATATATGCTACTTTTAAACTTTCATGCAGAGAAGGAAATCATAACTAAAAAAATCACTATTTTTTTCATACGGTGTTGATCTGGAAATGTTTGCCTCGGCATTTTGATGGTGTGGGCGTGTGGCACCGAATGGAGATAAGCGTCTCGACAGACGTTACAATATTTGAACAATGATGACGAAAACTGTTTTCTCTGTCGTGTCCGTGTGTCGAAAATTGTTATGCGCTTATTTTTTTTATTTGATTTTGTGCGTGGCATATAATTGCTATGCGCAGAGGACGCTTGAGCAGCGCGCAATTGCACAGGCGCGCACCTTAGCGGGAACGTTGCTCGCACGGCTGCGCTAGCATCACAGCTAACGTTAGCCATGCTGCTACCTCTCTGCTGGGAGAGGACGTATACGTATGTGATGTATGGCGTGACAGTATGTGACGTATGACGTGACAGTATGTGACGTGTGTAAGAAGGTGCGCTTGCTGTCTGTGAGAAGGAGACACAGGAAAGAGTGAGAAGAGCCTGTCGTGTAATGCCAGCAGCTCAAAGCAACTGTTGTGAGAATCCACAGACCTGTGGATGTGTTGAAGGTGTGCTGGAAAATGCGGAACGGAAATTAGGGAGCAGCAGAAAAGTGGAATGTATTATTTAAATCGGTGCTTTGGAAAACACGGACTGGGTTTTTTTTTTAAAAACTGGATCTGGATCAGCATTTTCCCATGCCTTGCCGATACGCATTTTTTGGCAAATATCGGCGGCCGATCCAATCCAAATATCGGATCAGGACATCCCTACTATGGACTGAACTTTCACAATATTATGCTAGATCCACTCGACGTTCATTGCACCGGTCGCCCTAGAGGGGCGGTCCTCTCCAGGGTTTCTCATTATCATCCCACTGGGTTGAGTTTTTCCTTGCCCTGATGTGGGATCTGAACCGAGGATGTGGTTGTGGCTTGTGCAGTACTTTGAGACACTTGTGATTTAGGGCTATATAAATAAACATTGATTGATTGATTGTACAATTTCAGAATGTGCTTGTTCTATTTTTAAACAAAGAAAACAATCTGAAGTTGTCTTTATTTTTAAGTTATCGTGCCGTGATTTTACCAGTCCGGCCCATTTGGGAGTATATTTTTGTGGCCCCCGATCTAAAATGAGTTAAACATCCCTGCTGTATGGTAATATAATGTATAACAATATATTGAGTATACAGTAGTAGTATAAATAAATGGACGCGTAATCTCCGTCTAGTAGTTTTTCAGACGTATTCTTCAAATATTAAAATAAATAAGTCAAATAATTCAATGTGTAAAAGACGTCAAGAGTGAAAGTGGAGTTTAAAGGTGAGCTGGTCAGCTGACAGGCAACTTTGACGACTCGTAAAAACACAAACAAAGCGACGGCCATGAAAAGGAAGCCAGAAAACTTTTCCATGGCGTCTTCACCACACTCACGTAACAAAACACTCCACAAATAAGTCAAACATGAACTTTTTTTTTTACCTTACTGAACACCTCCAAGTCTTCTTCTTCTTCTTCTTCCAACATGTCTGCTGACAAACACTCAGGTAAAGTCTGGCAACTCATGACGTCACCACTTCCGGACTCCCAGCGACTTTCCTTCTTCTCACTTCCCCAGCGCGGACGCGGCAGGAAGAAGACGCCTTTGCTGGATCCGCTTCCCTTCACGTCTTTTCAAAATAAAAAAAAAATTAAAAAAAGCGTTTGGATTTCGGTATGAACAATATCTTAATACCGTAGGCTTTCATCATTACATTATACACTTTTTTTTTGCTTTTATTATATACGTTTTTTATTTAAACGTATTTTTAAGAATGTGACATGGAGTCAAAAAAGGGCTATAACTAACACCAGTGTGGTTTTTATTATAGAATATATTATTATATATTATGATATCATAATTAGATATTAGATATATAATGTTATATATTTTTTTAGATATTAGAATTAAATATCCTACATGTCAGCTTTGTGTTTTGGTGACAAAGTACATTATTATTATTGTTGTTGTTGTTTTTTAATTATAAATACCTTTGTTTAATTTTTATTTTAGTATGTGGCGTAGCGTAGGGTAAAAAAGAAGGCAAAAACGAATCCAAGGAAGAAGGAAATTATATATATTAGAGATATTTTATTAGATATATAATTATGTATACATATTATTATATATAAGATAGATTTATTGATATAATTACATATTACACCGTTGTTATTATTATATGCCTATTTAATATTATATACATTCTTAGATATTAGAAATACAAATATACTATATACCAGTTTTGTGTGTTTGGTGACAAAGTGTATATATTTTTTAATAAAGATTTTTGTTTAATTTAATTTTTATAATGTGGCATTGGGATAAAAACAAAAGTAAAAACTAACCCAAAGAAGATCTGCTTATCACATTCATATTAGTTTATGTATTAAGTGTACATAGTATTATATATAATATTAGATATTAGATATGATAATTAAAACATTATATGTTTATGGTAACAAACTGGATTCTTTCTTTTTTTTTATTAAAGAGGAATGTTTATTTGTCCATTAGGACTTTTTATGATTTTGGTTTATAAAAATAAGGCTAAACAGTTAAAATTGGTGTATTTATGTGCGCTACTCTTGAAACATAGATTGTATTATTATGTTGTTGTTGTTGTTACCTTTGTGAATGCAATAAAATAAGCAGTAAAGCGGCAACTGTCACGGAAGCTGCCACTAGAGGGCAATAGACAGCCGTGAAACATCTCCTGTTTATGCTTTTGTTTTGAAATATCAATGTTCACATTTTACACAACAATAAAATATGAATGACAAAAGCTATTTTTACATGAAATATAAGAAATAAATCTTTCATTATCTGCTCTCTTGACTTCTTTTTATTAAAACATTTTATTGATAGCAAAAGTTTTTATTGCAAGTGTGGTATCAGCATAAATAGAAATATTAGACCTTGAAAGATTTAATTGTATAAAATTATTATCAAACATTAGTGATACAAAAAATATACAATTTATATTTATTGCATGTCAAAATGACTTGAATACAACTTTTACATGAAATTGTTAGTATATTTAGTTATTATAGTGTAGTAATACAGCAATTGTTATCAATGTTGTCATTAGTGTTATTGTTTTATCAACATTGTTGTATTATTATTACTGATACTGTTTTCTCTATTGTTATTACTGATACTATTTTATGTATTATTATTATTACTGATACTGTTTTATGTATTATTATTACTGATACTGTTTTCTGTATTATTATTATTACTGATACTGTTTTATGTATTATTGTTATTACTGATACTGTTTTATGTATTATTATTATTACTGATACTGTTTTCTGTATTATTATTAATGATACAGTTTTATGTATTGATATTACTGATACTGTTTTCTTTTCATTGTGTTTCATTTTTATTGACTCCAACTTGCAGACACTACTGAAAGTTTGATGTCATGAAGAAATATCCTCTTCCTCCTCTTCTTCTTCTTCTTCTTCTTCCCCTTCCTTTTTTCCTACTCTTCTCCCTCGTCCTCTTCTTCCTCTTTCTCCTATTCTTCTTCCCCTTCCTCTTCTTCTTCCTCTTCCTCTACATCTTCTTCGCCCTCTTCCTTTTTTCCTAATCTTCTTCCTCTTCCTCCCCTTGTCCCTCTTCTCCCTTGTCTTCCTGTTTTCCGACCTCTTCCTCTTTTTCTTCTTTTTCCTCTTTTTCTTACCCTTTCTCTTCTTTTTTCCCTACTCCTCTTCCTCTACCTCTTCCTCCACTTGTTCCTCTTCCCGCTCGTCGTCCTGTTCTTCCTCCTCCTCCTCATCCTCTTTTTCTTCTTATTCTTCTTCCCCTTCCTTTTCTCCTACTCTTCTTTCTCGTCCTCTTCTTCCTCTTTCTCCTATTCTTCTTCCTCTTCCTCTATGTCTTCTTCGCCCTCTTCCTTTTTTCCTATCCTTCTTCCTCTTCCTCTTCTTCTTCCTCTTCCTCCCCTTGTTCCTCTTCTCCCTTGTCTTCCTGTTCTCCGTCCTGTTCCTGTTCCTGTTCCTCTCTTTCTTCTTCTTTTTGTTACCCTTCCTCTTCTTTCCCCCCCACTCTTCTTCCTCTTCCTCTTCCTATTCCTCTACTTGTTCCTCTTCCACCTCGTCTTCCTGTTCTTCCTCCTCCTCCTCTTCCTCTTTTTCTTCTTCTTTATCTTCTCCTTCCTCTTTTCCTACTCTTCTTCCTCTTAAAGCGCTTTGAGTTCCTTAAAAAGATAGAAAAGCGCTATACAAGTATAACCCATTTACCATTTTACCATTTACTTTTCCTCTTCCCCCTTCTCTTCCTGCTCTTTCTCCTCCTCTTCCACTTACTCCTCTTCCTCCTATTCTTCCTCTTCCCCTTCTTCCTTCTCCTCTTCTTCTTCCCCTTTGCCTTCCTCGTCTTCTCCTTCACCTTCTTTTCCTTCTTCTTCTTCTTCCCCTTCCCCCTTTTCCTGTCCTTCTCCTTCTTCTTCTCATCTTCTCTTTTTCCTTCTTCCTCTTCTTCTTCTTTTCCGCCTCCTTCTTCTTTTTCCCCTTCTCCTTCTTTTTCTTCTTCTTCCATCTCCTCTTTCTTTTCTTTGTCTTTCTTCTTATTCTTCAATTGTTTTCTTCTTCTTCCTCCCACTATTAATCTTCCTTTTATTTTTGTTTTTTCCTCTTCTTCCTCTTTTTTGTTCTCTTCTTCTTCTTCTTCAATTGTTTTCTTCTTCTTCCTCCCACTATTAATCTTCCTTTTATTTTTGTTTTTTCCTCTTCTTCCTCTTTTTTGTTCTCTTCTTCTTCTTCTTCTTCTTCTTTTTCCTCCCCTTCTACATCTCCATCCTCTTCTTCTTCATCCTCTTCCCCTTCCTCTTTTGCTACTCTTCTTCATCTTCCTCCTATTCCTCTTCCCCTTCATCTTCCTGTTCTTTCTCCTCCTCTTCCTCTTCCTCCTCTTCTCCCTCTTCCCCTACCTTCTTCTTCTTCCTCCTCCTCCTCCTCCTATTCTTCCTCTTCCCCTTCTTCATTCTTCTCTTCTTCTTCTTCCCCTTCTTCTCCTTCTTCTTCTTCCCCTTCTTCTTCTTTTTCTCCTTCTTCTTTTTTCATCTCCTTCTCCATCTTCTCCTTTTCCTTCTTCCTCTTCTTGTTCATCTTCTTCTTCTCCTTCTTCTTATTCCCCTTCTCTTTCCCCTTCTCCTTCCCCTTCTTCTTCTTCTTCCATCTCCTCTTTCTTTTCTTTGTCTATTTTTCTTCTCATTCTTCAATTATTTTCTTCCTCTTCCTACCACTGTTATTCTCCCTTTTATTTAAATTGTGTTCCTCTTATTCCTGTTTTTGTTCTCTTCTTCTTCTTCTTCTACATCCCCACCCTCTTCTTCTTCTTCCTCTTCCTCCTATTCCTCTTCCTGTTCTCTCTCCTCCTCTTCCCCTTCCTCTTCTTCCTCCTCCTCTTCTTCCTATTCTTCCTCTTCCCCTTCTTCCTTCTCCTCCTCTTCTTCTTCCTTCTCCTCTTCTTCTTCTTCTTTCCCTTTGCCTTCCCCTTCTTCTCCTTCTTCTTATTCCCCTTCCCCTTCTTCTTCTCCTTCTTCTTTTTTCTTCTCCTTCTCTGTCTTCTCCTTTTCCTCTTCCCTCTTCTTCTTCTTCCTTTTCTTCTTCTTCTTCTCCTTCTTTGTATTCCCCTTCTCCTTCTTCTTCTTCCATTTCCTCTTTCTTTTCTTTGTCTTTCTTTCTTCTCATTCTTCAATTATTTCTTCCTCTTCCTCCTGCTCTTATTCTTCCTTTTATTTTAATTTTTTCCTCTTCTTCTTCTTCCTCTTTTTTGTTCTCTTCTACTTCTTCTTCTTCCTCTCCATCTACATCTCCCCCCTCTTCTTCTTCTTCCTACACCCCCCCTCCTCCCCATCACTCTCTCACTGACGCGTCATGGCAGCACAAGCTCTCTCTTCCACATCGGCGGCGTCTGCCTCCTCATTGGCTGAGGCGCCAGAGGAGGACTGCAGGCTTCTTCCCTGAGCCGAGGAAGGAGGGAGAAGGAGGGAGAAAGAGGGAGAAGGAGGGAGAAGAGTGTCAGGACAGGACAGGAGGAGGGCGCAGCGCTTTCTTCCTCTCTCGCTTCCTCCCTTTTTCCCTCTTCTTGTCATCAGCACCAGTTGGCCCACTGGATCTTCCTGCTGGTCTTCAGGGAGGAGAACATCACCTGGCAGGCATGAGGTGGGAAGGAAGGGGAGGGCATCGGAGGTGAAAGCAGCTAGGAAGAGGAAGAGAAAGAGAAGGTAAGAGGAGTCATCAGGTGGACAAAATGTCTTCTCTTCATTCATCTTCATGCATTCTTTCAGCCACCAAACATTTGCATGACCAAAGTGGACGTGGAAAGTCTCCCTTTTAATGCTTGTCCAACTTCAGCATCTTCTTCTTCTTTTTTTTTTTTTTTGCCAAAAAAGCATCTTTCGCTCCATCGTTTAATGTGCAGACGATTGCTGCTCGTTGATTGGACCGACCGATCAGCCCATTCCCAATAATCGATCTGTACTGCTTGCTCTCCGCAACCGCCGACTCCAGATTAGAAGGCGTGCGCGTGCGTGCGCGTGCACGTGTGTGCTGCGCGTGCGCGTGTGAGAGAATTGTTGCTGCTTTCTGCAGAGGATGTTTTCAGGGTTGGGCTCCAGATGATGTGTTTGTAAATCTTCCCTCTGCAGTGGATTGGGTGGGGGTGTGGGGGTGTCGGGGTGGGGTCTCCACATTTGCATGTTTATAATGAATGTGAGTCTTATCTGTTTATTATTAATGTGAGCCTTATCTGTGGGTTTCTGACCATAAATCATGTTTTTACTTGATCTATGTGGAGCTCTATTAATATCCTGTGTATGTGTGTGTGTGTGTGTCCAGTATATACATAAGTACATACATACATCATTGCACGCGTCATTATTTAGCTATTATTTATATCTTTTGCTTTCATGCAATTACTCTTTTTTTTAAATTAATTGTACTTTTTTTATCGTTACTGGTCTGCGTTTGTATGTACCTATTTATTATGTACCTATTTATTTGATCCATTTGTTGTTGGACATATTCTTTTCTCCCAAATATGTTTGAATAGTGATGTGATAATGACAAGGGAGAAGAAGCTATCATTAATTACTGAGATATGGATCAAAAAAACAAAAATAAACACTTTTACCATTTCACTTTAAGGCCTAATGGAGTCCTTTAATAACTGCATATTTACCATAGTGATATCATGTGTGCATGCATCATATTCTTATGTACCGTATTGATCATTAAAACACCATGTATCATATAAATATACAGTGTATATGTATCATTAAACACCATATATCATATAGTTATATATACAGTGTATATGTGTCATTAAACCCCATACATATACAGTGTATATGTGTCATTAAACACTATATATCATATACATATACAGTGTATATGTATCATTAAACACCATATATCATATAGTTATATATACAGTGTTTATGTGTCATTAAAAAGACCATGTTTCAAATAGTAATATCATCAATAATGTCAAATGCTTTATAGAATATAATCAAAAAAAGACCATGCACCATACAGTGATATCATAAGTATTGCATCATTGAAATTATCATGCGATATCATTTGTATGTATCATTAAAAAGGCCATGCATCCTATAATGATATGAATTAAAAAAATATGCATCATACAATGATATCATAAGTATGTATCATTAAAAAGACCATGCATTTGTATGTATCATTAAAAAGACCATGCATCATATAATGGTATGAATAAAAAAGACCATGCATCATATAATGGCATCATAAGTATGTCTCATAAAAAGACAATGCATATAATTAAAAAAAGACCATGATATCATGTCTATGATTCATTAAAAAAAACTACACATCATTGTGATATCATACGTTTGGATCATTAAAAAAGACCACATATCATAAAATAATATCAATAAATTAAATTAAATTGTTATCAGCAGTATCCGTTTTATCCTTGTATAAAATGATTACATTAATACATATTACACTAAAAAATAGATAATTATATTCAGTGATCGAAAATAGTACTTTAACAGTAAAAAGTAAATGAAATAAATACACTAGTCATGTTATTAAATGGTGCAATGTGATGAAGATTTAAATAATTGTCAATTAAAAAATAAAAATGAAGCTTGTGTACGAACAATTCATACTATTGAAATGATACTTAAATAAATATTGTATTTATTCATCATGAATGATGATATACATGCACATTTTTATATGAAATGTGTACATAGTGTGTATAATATATAGTGTGTATGATATATATTTATATGATATATAGTGTATATAATGTATGTGCATCTAATGTATATAATATATAATGTATATAGTAAATTATATTTATAATATACAGTGTATATAATGTATGTGCATCTAATGCATATAATACATATGGTGTGTATAATGTATAGTATATGTAGTCTATATAATATATAGTGTGCATATTAGATAGAGTATACAGTTTATATAATACATCAAATATATAACATATAGTGTACACGATGTATAACATACACACACACACACACACACACACACACACACATATATATATATATATATATATATATATATATATATATAGATATATATATACATAAATATATATACATATATGTATATATATATATATATATATATATATACTGTATATATATATATGTATATATATATATATGAATATATATATATATATATATACATACATATATATAAACAGTAAGCTGCACTGTGTGTGTGTGTGTGTGTGTGTGTGTGTGTGTGTGTGTGTGTGTGTGTATGTGTGTGTGTGTGTGTGTGTGTGTGTGTGTGTAGCAGCAAAGCACTTAACTAAAATCCATGTGTTGATTTTTTTTTACTTGCAGTGTGTGTTCGTGTGTGTGTGTATGTGTGTGTATGTGTGTGTGAGTTTGTGTTTCTGTGTGTGTAATGGAAGTGTGTGTCACAGTGAAGGCGTTCCTATTGACCTCCTGACCTCATGTGTCAGCTCTCACGTCACCTTCCCTTACCAATATTACCTTCCCACCAGCTCCCTTCTTATTATGATCATCTATTATAATTACATATTGTATTACCATCTCATTATCATCACATGTATGAGATGTTACACAATGATCTTAGTATAATTACATATTATATTACCATCTCATTATCATCACATGTATGAGATATTACACAATAATCTTAGTATAATTACATATTATATTACTATCTCATTATCATCACATGTATGATATATTACACAATACTCTTAGTATGATTACATATTATGTTATCATCTTATTATCATCACATGCATGGGATATTACACAATAATCTTAGTATAATTATATATTATATTATCATCTTATTATCATCACATGTATGAGAATTTACAATAATCTTATTATAATTACATATCATATTATCACATTATTATCATCACATCTATGAGTTATTACAGACTAATCTTAGTATAATTAATAAATATATTATCATCTCATTATCACTTTCGTATACCAATACCAGCTCCATTGTTATTATGATTATGATTATCATTGATTATATATTATATTATTTTCATGCTATATAATCATCCTATTACGATTATGAGTATGATATACTATATTACATTAATCATCTTATTATGATTATACATTATCATCTTATTTTCATGCTATATAATCATCCTATTACGATGATGAGTATGATATGATATATTACATTTGAATCTTATTATGATTATATATTATATTATTTTCATGCTGTATAATCATCCTATTACGATGATGAGTATGATATGATATATTACATTTGAATCTTATTATGATTATATATTATAATATTTTCATGCTGTATAATCATCCTATTATGATGATGAGTAGGATATGATATATTACATTTGAATCTCATTATGATTATATATTATAATATTTTCATGCCGTATAATCATCCTATTACGATGATGAGTATGATATGATATATTACATTATCATCCTAGCATGCTGAGCAGGCGGGGGATAAAAGGTAAGTTTTGCTGTAGGAATTCATCTTGCTGATGATTTCTTGATGTTTCATATTCCATCTCCTCACTTTCTACTACAATAATCAACGCTAACCTTACCTTTTGCACGTTTTTTTTTTGGTCACACACATTCCTGAGTCATACTAAAAATGCAACCGTTTCCATGCACACTATATTCCTGTATTAATGACTAAATATTCATATTTCAGCTGAGGGGTTTTAATTGGCTACGCCATGCAGGTCATCACTCAAAAATAATCATGACTATAATCATATATATAATATAATAATAATTTATAATATATAACTCCCTCCAGGTGCTTCTTCAAAAACACCCTCAGCAGCTTCCCCATATTTTCATGGATAAATATCCGCCATTTAGATAATATTAATGTCCTTTATCAACTATATATACTATGGTTTAGCATAGTATAGTATAGTATACTATAGCATACTATAGTATAGTATCAATATTATGTCCATATTTAGCTCTTGCAGGATGGCTGTGACGTTCACTATGCCAACTAGTGGTGAGGAGGTTTATTATATAATAATACCATACTATATGAAATAAAAGCTGACTGCTAACAATAATTTTGACTTTCAACTTAAAACAAAAGAAAATTATGTGAGAAATGACTCATATATTAATACAAATTGGTAAGGTGTGTCACTCGTAAGTCAAGGTGTAACTATGTAGTAAATATTTTATTCCTATTTTGGATAAAACATTTTTTTTACCGCAAACTCACATATTTTTGTATCAGCCCCAGTACTATTTTGATATACTTGTAGCATTTCATATAGTTTTAGTTTATTATTTTATATAGTATAGTAGTATTGTTTCATATGATAGTAATGTTTTATATAATAAAGTAGATTTCAAGTAGTATCATTGTACTATTAAATATAGTATTATTATTATTTCATATAGTAGCACAGTTTCATATTGTATAGTATTATTATTTCATATAGTATTTTTATTTCATGTAGTAGATGTATTACTTACAGTAATATCATTTCATAAAGAATAGTAGTGAAGTGAAGTGAAGTGAATTATATTTATATAGCGCTTTTAGTATCATTTCATATAATTGTAAAGTTTATTATCAAATGGTAGCATTTTTTTATATAGCAGTATGTTTACTTCAGATTGTAGTTGTATTTCATAAGGTAGTATTATTCCATTGAATTGTATTATTTTATGTAATAGTACAGTTTTATATAATAAAGTAATATTGTTTCATATAGCAGTATTATTATCTCATATAGAAGTTTTAGTTAATAATGTATTATTATTTCATCAAGTTGTATTATTTCATAACTTTTATTGCATATGGTAATATTATTTTATATAATAGAGTAGTAGTATTCCATATTGTATACTAGTTGTATTATTTTCATATAGTAATAATATTATTGCATCCAGTACAATTATTTCTAATAGTATAGTTGCAGTATTTCATATTGTAGTTTTATTTCATATAGTAATATGTTTTTATATAGTAAAGTAGTATAATTCGTATTGCATAGTTGTATTATTTTCCATATACTGTAGTAATATTATTAATACATATATTAATACCGTTTCTGACTGCATAGTGGTAGTATTTCATATAGTAGTTTAATTTCATATAGTAATGCAGTAATATTTCATAAAATATAATAATGTCATTTCATATAGTTATATTATTATTGCATATAATAGTGCTATTTCTATTAGTATAGTAGTAGTTTTTAATACAGTAGTTTTATTTAATATGGTAAAACAGTATTATTTCGTAAAGTATTATAGTTTTATTTCATATAGTAATATTATTATTGCATATAGTAGTACTAGTCCATATAGTAGTTGTATTTAGCAAAGTTGTATTATTTCATATAGTAGTATTATTTAATATAGTAATTGTATTTCATATAGTATGGTATTATTATATAATATAGCAGTGCGTTTTCATTTAATGTAGTATTATTACAGTATAGTATTATAACAGTAAAATATAACAGTAATATTATTTCAAATAGTAGTTGTATTTCTTATAGTAGTATGAAGTCATCTAATGTAGTAGTATTATTTCATATTTTATTTGACATAGTATGGTATTATTATATCATGTATTGTAAACGTACATATTCATAGCATATAGTATTACTTTATATAGTAATATTTTTTCATATAGTAGTATTATTTAATAAAGTAGTTTTGTTTCATACAGTACGGTAGTATTATATATTATAATAGTACATTTTCATATAATATAGAATTATTTCAAATAGTTCAGTTTAATATAACTATATTATTTATAGTTTTATTTCATATACTAGTATCATTTCATTTCGTATAGTTGTATTAGTTCCTATATATTATATAGTTGTATTATTTCATATACTATAGTAGTATTAGCTCAAATAGTAGTACTATTTCATTCTTTTATTATTATTATCATTATTATATTATTATTTCATGTAGTTCATATAGAAGTATTATTTAATATAGTAGTTTTATTTCGTGTAGTATAGTAGTATTATATCATACAGTGGTATATTTCCATATAGCATATCATTATTTCAAATAATATTGTTTGATATAACAATATTTCAAATAGTAATTTATTTCATATAGTAGTATTAAGTCATCATCTAATATAGTTGTATTAGTTCATATTGTAGTAGTATTATTTCATATATGAGTTTTATGGTAGTACTATACTATATACTGCAGAAATACATTTTCAAATCATATATTATTATTTCAAATATTAATATTATTTTATATAGCAGTATCATCGTTTTATATAGTAGTGTTGTTTCATAAAGTATAGTTGTATTATTTCATATCCTATAGTAGTGTTAGCTCATATAGTAGTAGTATTTAATATAGCAGTTTTATTTTGTGTAGACTGATAGTATTATATCATATAGTGGTACATTTTCATGTAGTATCGTATTATATCAAATATAATTATTTTTTCAAATAGTAGTTTTATTACATATATTGGTATCAATTAATCTAGTATAGTTGTATTAGTTCTTGTCAAAGTTGTAGTAATTCATACAGGAGTTTTATTTTACGTAGTATAGTAGTAATACACCATATACTGTAGGAAACATTTTTCATATCATATAGTAATATTTCAAATATGAATATTATTTCACATAGCAGTATTAATGTTTTATTTAGTAGTATTCTTTTATATAGTATAGTTGCATTATTTCATATCCTATACTATTATTAGCTCATATAGTAGTATTATTTTATATAGTCTGATAATATTATATCATATAGTGGTACATTTTCGTATAGTATAGTATTATCTTAAATAGTACAGTTTAAATAAGCATAGTATTTTTTATTATAAATTGTAGTTCTATTTCATGTATTAGTATCAATGATTCTAGTGTAGTTGTATTAGTTCATATTGTAGTAGTAGTATTTCATATATGAGTTTTATTTTACATAGTATGGTAGTATCATATCATATACTGTAGAAATACATTTTCATATCATATAGTATTATTTCAAATAGCCGTATCATTATTTCATATAGTAGTATTATTTAATATATTATAGTAGTATTTGCTCATATAATAGTATTATTTAATACAGCAGTTTTATTCTGTATAATCTGATAGTATTATATCATTTAGTGGTACATTTTCATAGAGTATAGTATTATTTTAGATAGTACAGTTTAATTAAACATCGCATTATTATTTCAAATAGTAGTCTTATTTAATGTATTAGCATCAAGTAATCAAGTAGTTCATATCGTAGTAGTATTACTTCATGTATGAGTTTTATTTTACATAGTATAGTAGTATTATATCATATACTGTAAAAATACATTTTCATATCATATAGTATTATTTCATTTAGCAATATCATTATTTTTTATAGTAGTATTGTTTCATATAATATAGGTGTATTACTTCATATACTATAGTAGTATTTGCTCATATAATAGTATTATCTAATATAGCAGTTTTACTCTGTTGAATCTGATAGTATTATATCATTTAGTGGTACATTTTCATATGGTATGGTATTATTTTAGATAGTACAGTTTAATTAAACATTGTATTATTATTTCAAATAGTAGTTTTATTTCATGTATTAGTATCAATTTATCTAGTAGTTCATATCGTAGTAGCATTATTTCATGTATGAGTTTTATTTTACATAGTATGGTAGTATTATATCATATACTGTAAAAATACATTTTCATATCATATAGTATTATTTCATTTAGCAATATCATTATTTTTTATAGTAGTATTGTTTCATATAATATAGGTGTATTACTTCATATACTATAATAGTATTTGCTCATATAATAGTATTATCTAATATAGCAGTTTTATTCTGTTGAATCTGATAGTATTATATCATTTAGTGGTACATTTTCATATGGTATGGTATTATTTTAGATAGTACAATTTAATTAAACATAGCATTATTATTTCAAATAGTAGTTTTATTTCATGTATTAGTATCAATTTATCTAGTAGTTCATATCGTAGTAGTATTACTTCATGTATGAGTTTTATTGTACATAGTATGGTAGTATTATATCATATACTGTAAAAATACATTTTCATATCATATAGTATTATTTCATTTAGCAACATCATTATTTTTTATAGTAGTATTGTTTCATATAATATAGGTGTATTACTTCATATACTATAGTAGTATTTGCTCATATAATAGTATGATGTGGTCCTCTCCAAGGTTTCTCATAGTCATTCACATCGATGTCCCACTGGGGTGAGTTTTTCCTTGCCCTTATGTGGGCTCTGTACCGAGGACGTCGTTGTGGCTTGTGCAGCCCTTTGAGACACTTGTGATTTAGGGCTATATAAATAAACATTGATTGATTGATTGATTATGTAATATAGCAGTTTTATTCTGTTGAATCTGATAGTATTATATCATTTAGTGGTACATTTTCATATGGTATGGTATTATTTTAGATACCGGTAGTACAATTTAATTAAACATAGCATTATTATTTCAAATAGTAGTTTTATTTCATGTATTAGTATCAATTTATCTAGTAGTTCATATCGTAGTAGTATTACTTCATGTATGAGATTTATTTTACATTGTATTATATCATATACTGTAGAATTCTTTTTTCTTATCATATAGTATTATTTCATATAGCAGTTTCATTATTTTTTATAGTAGTATTGTTTCATATAGTACAGTTGTATTATTTCATGTACTATAGTAAAATTAGTAGTATTATATCAGATCATACTGTTTATGGAGTAATATCAGCTCATATAGTCGTCACATTTCATAATGTATAGCAGTATTATTTCATTATAGTATTATTTAATATGTCATATAGCATTCAAGTATTAGCTCATGTTTTTTACGTTGTATAGTAGTATCATTTCATAGGGTAGCAATATTTCAAATAGTATTATTTTTCCAAATTAATAATGGTATCATTTCATATAGTGTTATTTCATATCCCGTAGCAATAATAGTTTATATAGTAGTATTACTTCGAATAGTAGTATTAATGAAGAATTTATAAAATATTATCTGAATGTTGGATTATTTTATTTAATGTAAATGTATGATAAATGTACTATCCCTAATATTTCAATATCACATCCTGTAAATAAAGTATACCTGAGTAGTATCATGGTATTGCGTACAAATACTTCCTGCCGAGAGATATTGTAGGATAAAGGTGATATTGTGTGCATGGAAACACAGTCATTGTTCACTTTCTCCTTTGCAGAGGAGCCATTGATGGAACGTGTCTTCAATCAATGCAACTTTTCTGTTCATGTGTGTGTTGAAGCGCCAAGACGCTGCTGATGGCGGCGGCGGCGAGGAGGAGGAGGAGGAAAAGGATGAGGCGAAGGCAGTGGAACCGCTCACTCGGTTTCTTGCTCGCCTCCTGTGTCCGCTGAAGCGCTCTCTTCGGTGACGGGTATTCTTGGGTGGATAATACGGATCACGTTGTTATTGCTTAAGAATACGCGTAGTCGAGGAGAGTCCTCTCTTCGCCAAACACTTGACCTCTCACCCACATCACATGACCCCCTCCCCCCCCACCCGCCACCCCCCACGTCAGCACCCATCCCGAGAAGACGACTCGTTTTGCGACCGAAACATTTTTAATTTCCTGTGGACATTAACCTCGCCGTGAGGTTAGGCCATCCGTGCATTCAAAAAGGAGATTTTGTAACCTGTAATCTGTTGTGAACAAGTTTCATTTTAATTAATATACCAAATAATACATTGCGAGAATCGGTTTGAAACGAGAACCGATTCTGAATCGAATCGTCACCCCATGAATCATAACATGCCCAAAGTATCATACTTCTAATAGGGGTGCACAAAAAAGTTGATTCACATCTGAATTCTTATTCATTCCGTTTAATAATTTTCAAAAATCTCATTAATAATTTTATATTTTTTTAAATATTTTCTAAAATATATAAATAATTTTTTTAAATGACAATAAAATTTTAAAAAAATAAGTTTTTAGGCCATCTCCATGCAACCAGAAGCAGCTTTTCTAACCTGTAACCTGTTTTGAAAAAGTTTCATTATGATTATTATAGCGTGCAAAAATCGAAATTTATATATATATATTTTTAATATTTTCTAAAATATATTTTTTCATGAGAATCCATTTTTAAAAATACGTTTTTATGCCATTTGTGCAACCAAAAGCAGCTTTTCTAACCTGTAATCTGTTGTGAACAAATGTTATTTTAATTAATATACCAAATAATACATTGCGAGAATCGGTTTGAATTGAAAACCGATTCTGAATCGAATCGTCACCCCTTGTATCGGAATGGGATCGAATCATTACATGCCCAAAGAATCACACTTCCAATAGGAGTGCACAAAAAAGTTGACTCACATTTCAATTCTTATTCATTCCGATTAATAATTTTCAAAAATTTAATGAATAATTTCACATTTTTAAAAATATTTTCTAAAATATATAGAACATTTTTTAAAATTAGAATACA
Organism: Nerophis lumbriciformis; assembly: GCF_033978685.3. Taxonomy (NCBI): domain Eukaryota; kingdom Metazoa; phylum Chordata; class Actinopteri; order Syngnathiformes; family Syngnathidae; genus Nerophis; species Nerophis lumbriciformis. The sequence continues at coordinate 44,396,244 of NC_084554.2, forward strand.
ATTTTAAAAATAAGTTTATAGGTCATCTCCATACAACCAGAAGGAGCTTTTCTTACCTGTAACCTGTTTTGAAAAAGTTTCATTATGATTATTATACCAAATAATACATTGCGAGAATCGATTTGGATCTAGAATCGAGTCTGAATCGAATCGTCACCCCATGAATCGGAATGGGATCGAATCATAACATGCCCAAAGAATCACACTTCTAATAGGGGTGCACAAAAAAGTTGATTCACATCTGAATTCTTATTAATTCCGTTTAATAATTTTCAAAAATCGAATTAATAATTTTATATTTTTTTAAATATTTTCTAAAATATATAGATCATTTTGTAAAATGAGAATACAATTTTAAAAATACGTTTTTAGGCCATCTCCATGCAACCAGAAGGAGCTTTTCTAACCTGTAACCTGTTTTGAAAAAGTTTCATTATGATTAATGAATTATACCAAATAATACATTGCGAGAATCGATTTGAATCGAGAATCGATTCTAAATCGAATTGTCACCCCCAGAATCGGAATGGGATCGAATCATAACATGCCCATAGAATCACACTCCTAATAGGGATGTGCAGCCAGAATGATCTTCTCTAACCTGTAATCTGTTTTGAAAACGTTTTGTTATGATTACACCAAATAGTACATTTGAATCGTTTTGAATCGAGAATCGATTCTGAATCGAATACTCACCCCAGGAATCGAGATCAAATTAAATCGTTAGGTGGCAAAAGATTCACACCTTTAATAAGGATGCAAAAACCTTTTGATTCACATCTGAATCGCGATACTTATTATTATATTATTATTACTACCCATTTTAGATTGATTCATAATTTCCGAAAATCTATAAAAATGTTTAAAAAAAATAATATATATATATATATATATATATATATATATATATATATATATATATGTATGTATATATATATATATATATATATATATATATATATATATATATGTATATATATATGTATGTATATATATGTAAATATAAATATATATATATATGTATATATATATATATATATATATATATATATATATATATATATATATATATACATATATATATATATATATATATATATATATATATATATACATTGTTTTTTTTCCTATAAGAATCGTTTAAAAAAATATGATTTCAGGCCATGCAACCAGAAGGAGCTTTTCTACTCTTGAACATATTTTTAAAAAGTTTCATTATAATTATCATACCAAATAATACATTGCTCAAATCGATTTATATCGAGAATCGATTATCAATTGAATCGTCACCCCAGGAATCAGAATCAAATTGAATCATTAAGTGTCCAAAGAATTACACCCCTTATAGGAGTGCACAAAAAATTGATTTACATCCGAATCGCAATACTGACTCATTCTCTATTCTCAATTGGTAATACATTCCAAAAATTAATAAAACAAAAAACAAAAACCACACTTTTAAAAAAAGTTTTAATTAAGTTTACATTTTTTTAAATACGTCTAAGGCAAACTTCATGCAACCAGAAGGAGCTTTTCTAACCTGTAACCTCTTTTCAAAAAGTTTCATTATAATAATTATACCAAATAATATTTTGCAAGAATCGGTTTGAATCGACAAGCAACTCTAAATTGAATCGCCACCACAGGAATCAAAATAAGTTCGAATCACACTCCTAATAGGGGCGCACAAATAAATGGATTCACACCTGAATCGCGATTCTTATTCATCCCGATTCTAAATCGATTAATCATTTTCAAAAATCAATTAAAAATAAACAAACTAAAAAATATTTTATAATATACATTTTTTTTTTTTTACAAGAATCTATTTTTGAATGTGGTTTTTAGGCCATCTCCATGCAACCATGAGGAGCTTTGCCAAACTCTAACCGGTTTTGAGAAAGTTTCATTGTAAAAATTAAACCAAATAATACATTGTGAGAACCGGTTCAAATCGAGAATAATTTCGAATCGAGAATCGATTCTGAGTCAAATCGTCACCCAAGGAATTGGAACCAAATGGAATCATTCGATTTACACAGCTAATAGGGGTGCACAAAAAATGGTATTGACATCTAAACCGCGATACTTATTCATCCTGATGCTAAATCAATTCAGAATAAATAAAAAAAACGATTAAATTAAATACATTTTTAAAAAGATTTTTCTTTTTATAAGAATCCATTTTTTAAAAGACGTTTTGAGGCCATTTCCATGCAACCAGAAGAAGCCTTTCTAACCTGTAACCTGTTTGGAAAAAGTTTCATTATAATCATTATTCCAAATAATACACTGCGAGAATTGGTTTGTATCGAGAATTGTGTTGAATCGAGTCGTCACCCCAGGAATCTGAATCGGATCAAATCTTTAGGTGTCCAAAGAGCCACACTCCTAATAGGGGTGCACAAAAAATCCTGTCACATTCGAATTGCGATTCTTATTCCCCCCAAATTAAAAACAGGTCTGCGTACGTACTTCCGTTCATTCTATTTAGAATTCTTAAATGCAAATCAAAAAACAAATTTCGTACCATTTTTTCTATTTTCATTTCTAAAAACAAAAGTTGGACAACTATTGAATGACACTTTTTTTAAACGACACTAGCTAAACAAATATGTTACTGATATGCCAAAAACATGCTAAACACAAAGAAAAAGCTAAAATACTGCTATTTTTCATCACACAGTAACCACGCATTTTGGATGAATTTTTTTTTCGATTTTTGTGTTCATCTGGAAAAATTAAAATCCATAAAAAGGAAAACAGCACAAAATCCAATTTCATGGCAATAATTTAATGAATATAAACCCTTTTTTGTTTGTTTTTCAAATCTGCCTTATATAATAAAAATGAAAAAAAACGGCCCTAATTTCTTGATTTGCGTTTCAGAATTGGAAATAGAATGAACTCAAAGTACACGGATCAAAAACGATACGAAATTTTCAAAAAGCGATTAAAATTGTTATTTTTATTTTTATAAGAGACAATTTTTTAAAATATGGATGGATGGATGTTTTAGTCCATTTCCATGCAACCAGAAGGAGCTTTTCGGTCTGTGTACCTTCAATTGTCAAATGCATATAAAAAAAACTAATTTTGGGCCATTTTTTCTATTTTTATTTCTGAAACAAAAGTTGGACAACTATTTAATGAGACTTTTTTTAAACGGCAATAGAACTCCTGCTGAACATAGATGTTACCGTTATGCCAAAAACAGGCTAAACGGAAAGGAAAAGCTAAAATACTGCTTCCGGTTCAATTTGTCATCACACAGATAAACACGCATTTTTGCATTTTGGATTTTTGTGTTCATCTGGAAAAATTTAAATCCATAAAAGGAAAACAGCACAAACTCCAATTTTATGGCAATATTTGAATGAATATCAACCCTTTTTTGTTTGTTTTAAAATATGCCACATATAATAAAAATCAAAAAACGGCCCTAATTTTGTTTCTTGATTTGCGTTTCAGAATTGGAAATAGAATGAACAGAAAGTACACGAACCAAAAACGATACGAAATTTTCAAAAATCGTGGAAAAAAATTATTTTTACTTTTATAAGAACGAATTTTTGAAAATAAGTTTTAGTCCATTTCCAAGCAACCAGAAGGAGCTTTTCGGTACGTGTACCTTCAATTGTGAAAAACATATCAAAAAACACATTTTGGGAATTTTTTTCTATTTTTATTTCTGAAACAAAAGTTGGACAACCATTTAATGAATTTTTTAAAAAACGGCAATAAAACTCTTGCTGAA
>NC_084554.2:44405000-44495000 GCF_033978685.3 Nerophis lumbriciformis
AATTATTATTACCTACTAATTGATAATAATTATTATTAAATAATTAAATAATACATTAATAATTATTCATGTAAATAAATTTCAATGTTTTTTTTTTGCAAAGGGTATTTCATCTAAGATATCTAACAGTGTCAGCTGTTTTACCGTATTAATTATTAGTACCCATTAATTGATAATAATAATGATAATTCAATAATAAAAATATATATATAATTATTCACGGGAAATAAATTGTAATTAAAGTAATTAATCGAAGGTATACGTCAGTGTCAGCTGTTTCACTGCATTAATTTATTATTACCTACTAATCGATAATAATAATTATTAAATAATTAAATAATAAATTGATAATCATCAATGGGAAATTAATTGTTCAGTGTTTATTTTGCAAAGGGTATTTCATCTAAGTCAGTTGTTTTACTGTATTAATTATAAATACCCATTAATTGATAATAATAATAATTATTACATATTTAAATAATACATTAATTTATATTATTATATCATAATTAATGTAATGGTTTTAAAATAGTTTTGTTAATGTTGGCCTGTCAATAAACATGATTTTGCTATTGACACCTATTCAAATCATCTATGACAAATCATAATCATGTTTGTTGTCGTCTGGGTGCGTTTGAACTCCCAACTCCTAACCAAGTGCGATTACTTTTTTTAATTTATAACAAAGTTCATAAAAAGTAGACAAAAATAAAGTTAAAAAAAACCCTTTCTTTGTATGCTAATTTATTCAATAAATATCTAATTGTTTCTGTTTTGCACGTCTTTTCTAAAGTGCTTGAAAAGTAGTTTTTCAAAGAATTTGAAAAAAAAAGTATTGTATGGTTCAGAAATAAAATATCAGATAAAGGGTTTGTTTTGTTTGTTAATAAGATTAAAAACGATTTAGATCACAAGAAACGTAAACTAAGAATCTGTTTGATGCTGTCAATTTCTTCTAATTAAATTAAATATGGCATTAAAAATGTTTAGTTTTTTTTTTAATGGCTACGTAGCGGTCTTAAGTAAAGAGAATAATATGTTTGTATTTATCATCATCAATATCATAATAAAGCTGGGGTTCCTCAGGGTTCCATTTTGGGATCGCTTTTATTCTAATCTAATCTACATAAATTACATGTTTTATGTTGGCAGATAATACCTGTTGAAGGTGGGAGTCCTTTGGGCACCCCATGATTCGGTCCGATTCCTGGGGTGACAATTCGATTCAGAATCGGTACTCAATTCCACACAATTCTCCACTTGCATGGAGATGGCCTAAAAACATAAAACAATTAATTAAATAAATATATATACATACATACATATACACATACTGTATGTATATATACATATATATATATATATATATATATATATATAATATATATATATATATATATATATATATATATATATATAAATTATATATATATACTATATATATATTATAAATATATATATATATATAAATATATATATATATATATATATATATATATATATATATATATATTATATATACCCACACATTTATATATATATATATATATATATATATATATATATATATATATATATATATAATATATACATATATATTATATATACCCACACATTTATATATATATATATATATATATATATATATATATTAGGGCTGAAACGACGCGTCGACGTAGTCGACGTCATCGGTTACGTAAATACGTCGAGGACGTTTTTGTTCGTCGACGCGTCGCATATTTACGTCACACTACCGTCATGGCGGAGCGCAAAGCAGACGATGCGAGCGGTGCGAGCGAGGGGAAAAAAGCACGCCAAAAGTCGTCAAAAGTGTGGGAGTATTTCAATAAACGGCCTAAGAAGAAAACGCTACTTTTACTCCGCTACTTTTATCTACATTCAGCTCGCTACTCGCCTACTAATTTTTATCGATCTGTTAATGCACGCTTTGTTTGTTTTGGTCTGTCAGACAGACCTTCACAGTGCCTGCCCTTACTGGTGACGTTTCACTTCGTTCCACCAATCAGATGCAGTCACTGGTGACGTTGGACCAATCAAACAGAGCCAGGGGTCACATGACCTGACTGGCTCCGAGCTAACTTCGGGTGTTACCATTTTAGTGGTCATTTGTACGGAAATATGCACTGTACTGTGCAATCTACTAATAAAAGTTCCAATCAATCAATCAAAAGTGTGAAGGAAAAAATACCCTTTTTTTATTTCAACCGTAAAGACTGACTGCACAGTTCCTGTCTTCACAATAAAAGTCCCGCTCCATCGCGCCTGCGCTTTCAAAATAAGAGTCTCCGAAAGCCAGCGCAAACAAGCTAGCAAGCTACGGAGTTTAGCCGCCAATGTATTTCTTGTAAAGGGTATAAAAACGAATATGGAAGGTGGACAAATAAGATGCCAAATAACAACCACTTTCATGTGGTATTAGACAGAAAGGAGGAACTTTTTTTCTCCTCCATTTGAAAACGTGGACGTTACCAGCACTGCTTCCTGATTACAATCAATGCAAGTCATCAGAATCAGGTAATACACCAACTTATATTCTTGTCTTCATGAAAGAAAAGAATCTATATGTTAAACATGCATGTATAATTATCAAAACACCTTTAACATGTAAACAAAAACGGCAAAATAAATAAATATAAATTATATACTGTATATATCAATGTATGTATATATATATATATATATATGTGTGTGTGTGTGTGTGTGTATATATATATATACACACATATATATATATATATATATATATATATATATATATATATATATATATATATATATATATATATATATATATATATATATATACATATATATATATATATATATATATATATATATATATATATATATATATACTATATATATATACATATATATATATATATATATATATATATATATATATATGATATGTGTGTGTATGTTACTCAGTACTTGAGTAGTTTTTTCACAACATACTTTTTACTTTTACTCAAGTAAATATTTGGGTGACTACTCCTTACTTTTACTTGAGTAATAAATCTCTAAAGTAACAGTACTCTTACTTGAGTACAATTTCTGGCTACTCTACCCACCTCTGCTAATAATGTTGTTGTATGCACACTGTGTCGAGCGGAAATGGCCTAACATAGCAGCACAACGGCAGCGTTCTTGCCATCACCATCAACTAGTCAATCAGTCCCGCGTGAGTATACGTTGTCATCATTACACAAAAACATGAATGTGTCATTTGTATCTGCGTTGTAAATTCATAAACTAAAGCACCGTTTCGCTCTGAGAGGAGCGTTTGGCGTGCCTGTTCAGTGTTTACAAAGACGCGCTCCTCTTTAACGCTAACGTTAATTAGTTGTGCAAATACCTTTTACAACATTAACAATTACGTATACTATGTACAAACGAACAATTAACTTTCACTTTAACCATACTATCATTGTTGTGTTATTAAGCAAAATAAGCAAAAGTTTTACTTTTGTTGAAATGTTTACACTGTTGTTACAGAATATTTCGTTTTGCACTTTTTTGTATTGGATGTTTATCTTTATTTTTGCACATTTTTAGCAAATAAGCAATACTTTTTACTTTTGTTGAAATGTTTACACTGTTGTTACAGAATATTTCCGTTTTGCACTTTTTTGAATTGGATGTTTATCTTTATTTTTGCACATTTTAAAGCAAAATAAGCAATACTTTTACTTTTGAAATGCTTATATTATTATTGCAGAATATTAAGATTTGCACTGGATGTTTACTTTTATATTTGCACATTAAAAGCAAATAAGCTACTTTTAATTTTGTTAAATGTTTACATTGTTACAGAATATTTTGTCATGTTGTTGTCAATGTTGACTGAGTGGCCATACTTTTTTTTTTGTAAATAAAAGCCATGCCTTTTGAAAAAACTGGCCTACATTTATTTTTTCATCTTCATTTTAAATAAAAAAAATAATCGGTAAAAGGAAAAATAATCTATAGATTAATCGAAAAAATAATCTATAGATTAACCGATTAATCGAAAAAAATAATCTATAGATTAATCGATAGAAAAATAATCGTTAGCTGCAGCCTTAATATATATATATATATATATATATATATATATATATATATATATATATATATATACATAATATATATATATATAGTAAACAAAAATACTAACACAACACTTGTTTTTGCTCCCATTTTTCATGAGTTGAACTCAAAGATCTAAAACTTTTACTATATACACAAAAGACCCATTCCTCTTAAATATTGTTCACAAATATGTCTAAATCTGTGTTAGTGAGCATTTCTTCTTTGCCAAGATAATCCATCCCACCTCACAGGTGTCATGTGGCATATCGAGATGCTGATAAAACAGCATGATTATTGCACAGGTTGTGCCTCTAGGCTGCCCCACAATAAAAGGTCACTCTGAAATGCGCAGTTTTGCTTAATTGGGGATCTGGGCAGGCTGGTGGGGGTCAGAAAATAAGCGGTCAGTATCTGTTGTAACCCCACTTTATTGTCATAGAGTTGATCAGGTTGTTGATTGTGGCCTGTGGAATGTTGGTCCACTCATCTTCAATGGCTGTGCCAAGAACTGGAACGCGCTGTCGTATACGCCGATCCACAGCATCCCAAACATGCTCAATAGGTGGCATGTCTGGTGAAGAACTGGGATGTTTTCAGCTTCCGGGAATTGTGTAAGCATCCTTGCAACATGGGGCAGTGCATTGTCAATGCTGCATCATGAGGTGACGGTCTCGGGTAAATAACACAACAATAAGCCTCAGGATCTCGTCAGGGTATCTCTGTGCATTCGAAATGCCATCACAGAAGATGCGCTTGTGTTCATTGCCCATTACGTACGCCGGCCCATCCCATAACCCCACCCCCCAACATGGGCCACTCCATTCACAACGTTGACATCAGCAAACCGCTCCCCCACACAACTCCACACACACTATCTGCCAGCTGCCCTGACAAGGGAAAACTGAGATTAATTTGTGAAGAAAACCCTTCTCCTACGTGCCAGGTACTATCGAATGTGAGCGTTTGCCCACTCGAGTCGGTAAGGACGACGAGAACTGCAGTCTGGTTTTCTAACAGTTTGTACAGAATTTATTTGGTTATGCAAACCAATTGTTGCAGCAGCTGTCCGGGTGGCTGTTCTCAAGACGATCATGGAGGTGCACCTGCTGGATGTGGGAGTCCTGGGCTGGTGTGGTTACACGTGGTTTGCGGTTGTGAGGCCGGTGGTATGTACTGCCAAATTCTCTCAAACGCCTTTAGAAACGGCTTAGAAATGGAACATTTAATTCAAGGCCAACAGCTGTGGTAGAAATTCCTGCAGTCAGCATGCCAACTCTACACTCCCTCAAAACTTGCGACATCTTTGGCATTTCAGAAGTGACCTTTTATTGTGGGCCCACCTATGCGATAATCATGCTGTTTAACCCTTGTGTGGTGTTCGGGTCTGTGGGACCCGTTTTCATTTTCATTAAAAGAAAAATGATACAATTAATTAATTTTTCAAACTGAGATTCACTGAATTTGGGCTCATTTTCTGTGAAGAACATATATCAGAATACATATTTAATGACCACACACCATACACCCCCCGCTATACATTTCTATTACATATAAGATGTCCGGATCCACTCGATACGGGGCTAATAGAAGTGTGGAAAATTGATGGTCCTGTGTACACACACACACACACACACACACACACACACACACACACACACGCACACACACACACACACACACATACACACACTCACACACACACACACACAGCACAGGGCCTAGACAGGAGGAGTACAGAGTGTATAGGTACACAGAACATCAGAGGGTCCAAATGTGCGAGAAAATGAGAGCAGACAGTGTGTTGAAAAACAATGTTGCAACCTTGTGTGGGAACCGCAGGTGCAGAAACACAAAAGAAGAATCCCTGTGGAGTGCTGAAACTGGCAGAGAAATTTTCCGTGCAACATTCATATTGTTGTTACTCAGCCAGCGTTTGTGGGTCTGATGGACCCGTTGCATTTTGCGGCTTTTAATGCCTCACAATCAAACACTTTTATGTTAAAATACTGAACAGATGTTTTATTGGGATAAGGTAAATATCTGTTCAGCATTTTAACATAAAAGTGTTTGATTGTGAGGCATTAAAAGCCGCAAAATGCAACGGGTCCATCAGACCCACAAACGCTGGCTGAGTAACAACAATATGAACATTATACAAGGGTTAATCAGCATCTTGATATGCCCACACCTGTGAGGTGGGATGGCTTATGTTGGCAAAGAAGAAATGCCTCACTAACACAGATTTAGACCGATTTGTGAACAATATTTGAGAGGAATTGGTCTTTTTTTTGTATAAAGTAAAAGTTTGCATCTTTTTACATCTTTTTTTTGAATGATTTTTGAAAATTATGAATCAATTTATAATAAAAATGAATAAGAACCCACAAGTTGGCGGTAAATCGATTTTTCGAGTGCGATTTTGATATCTATCTTTTAATATTTACATTCTATCTTTGTTTCTTGACAAGAGAAGCAGAGGAAGAACCGCCCAAATATTTTTGAATGCTTTGAAGTTAATACATTTTCACTGCAATTAACTAAGATTTTAGTACACAAAAACGAAAGCTATATTAAATCATCTTCTATATTATTTATTATTCATTGATGGCATGACAAATAGTTATTGTTGTCTGTAGCAAGACGATAAAATAGTTTATAGGGAAAATAGTTATATAATAATAACAGCAGTAATAATAATAATAATAATAATAATAATTGGTATTTTCGGTAAAGTTCAGTATTGTATTTATCGTACTTTGTATGTCAACATTATATCATAGTTTAATATTCCCCACATATAATGTATTGCAATAGTATTTGGAGTGTTACTTGTCACTTATACTTTTTACAACATTGTATTATAGTTATATTTTGCCACTTTGTGCTTCTCGAATTTTGCGACTACAATATTACGGTTTTTTTGGGGAAAAAAATACATTATTTTGAAATCAATATTCGCTGTTTTGGGTTTGAGTTCAACCTATTATTGATTACAAATATGAATATTAAAGCAAATTTTACCATAATTTTTTCGCCCAAATTCTCAGCTTTTTTAAGCATAAAAATGGCTAAAATGAACCTAAAATAACACATTTAAGGTAATGTACTTTGTTGCACAGCAGATCCTCATCATCAGCGAACAAGTTGCAGAATTTCAAAGGTTAGTGGTTGTGTTTAAGAACTGTGTGTGTGAGTCTGTTATTATTATTGTACAATGTCTTATCTATTTCTTACAAGTATTACAATACAGTCTTATTTCCTAATGTTATGTCTACCATATCGACTCTTTGGGTGGTTATTTATGTCTAGAGGGCTCTAGTAATGTTTAAAAAATCATATTTAGAAGGTTTTATTAAAGCTCTGTATATGAAAATAGTTAAATTATAAATAATAGTAAGACAACATTTCATTTATTGTCAACAAACATTGAAAACATTAATTTTTTGTGTGTAAGTACGTACATTTTTCTCCCGATGTATTCATAGTTTTACATGTTTGTTTTAACTAAATTATTAATAAATAAAAAATTAATAAATGATAAATGTTTCCTATGCAAAAAAATAATAATAATAAATAATACAAATACAGCTTCATCACTTTATTCGTCGTTCTTCTGATTGTTTGAGTTTGCCGCACGTCACTCATTACTGCCACACGTGGTGGAAAAGTGTATTACAACTGCGGCACCATACAGTATGGATAACAGCTGAGAAACATATTTTCTGGCAGGCCTCTAGAGGTCGCTTGCAGCCCATCAATGGGCCCCCGGCCTTATGGTTAAGAAAAATGATGATGAAGCCGGGTTTTGTTTTGTTTTTAGCTTCAGAACTCAAACTCCTCCAAAGGCTTGTTCTGTTGTTACTAAAGGTTCAATCTTTTCCCTTCAGGTCTTTTACTTTTCTCCTTAGTTCCTCCCACTCGCCTGTCTTTGTAACCTCCTCAGATCAGCTGAATTTCAATGAGGGGCGGAGCAACTAGGCACACCTGTCGCTGCGAGACAATCAGCGGTGTTGATAAGGACCATCACATTTCTTCAAATTGAACTTTGATGTCGTTGACAGCTTCTACTCTGCTTTGGTTTATTTTTTATTGCGTCATATCTTTGGTATTTTGTTAACACTTTTTTTTTTTTTTACTAAAGAATATTTTCTTGTTGTCTTCCGCTCCAAGTGAATGTTGATTAAAGAATATTTTCCTCACGTCTGTGTTGCTGAGTATTTTTATGTGTACAAACTAATACTTATAGTGTGAGTATTGTCTGTGATATTTGTGGTCTACTCATGAAGATGAAATGTTCAATCAGAAATATTTCTGCTGTTTGTTTTTTCCTTCAGTTTAGTGATAATAATTGGGTGTTTACGCTATTGTTCCTCATGGAAGTTTCCCATCTCAAACTTGCTGTCTTTTATTCGTCGTTTTAGTGTAAAACATACGCGGAGAATGTCTGTGACAGCGGGAAAAAACGAATCCTTTGGTGGTGTTTCTTTCTGTAATTATGATTATTACTATTGTTAGTTATAATGAATAAAAGCAGTACAGTAATTGGACAATGAGCTCTGAGTATGTGATTTTACTGCCATCTGGTGTCTACTTTTAATTCTGCGTGGTACAAAACAAGTAAAATATCAATACAATATTTGTTATTAATTTCTTGTTGAAATCCTTTGTCTTTTGAGGTTAAAGTTACAAGGAACACTTAAAACATTGATAACAAATTAAAATCAAAGCTGCGATCAGCAATGAACGGTCCTCCAGGTATACGTGACAAACCATGCGACCAAGTCTTTCCGAGTGCCCTGACCCAACTCCAAACATGCTAAAATTGGCATACTAACAGGTAGCATGCATCAAGTACCAAGATATATGACTCTGGAGAAGTACGGCTGAAATATTAGCTATAAAAAAAAAGTTAGCATGCTAACAGTTAGCATGTGTCAAGTACAGTTATATGACCGAGGTGTACGGCTGTAATGTTAGCTAAAACAAGTTAGCATGCTAAAATGCTAGTGTTAGCATGAGAACAGGTAGCATGTATCAAGCACCAAGTAATATAACTGTACGGTTGCTAAAAAAAAGTTAGCATGCTAACAGTTAGCATGTGTCAAGTACCAAGTTATATGACTCAGAGGTGTAGCAGACAGAAGCCGAGAGAGTGAAGTCGGTGACTTTGGCGCTACAAATGTGGATTTTGGAGACACGTTATGTTGACATAAATGGAGTGCTTACCCCAAATTAAAAAAAAAAAAAAAACGTTCCCGGCCATCAAGTAAGTCACCTTTTAATATCAATCATGACACGCGCAGTACGTCATGCGTGTTATTACAACTAGACTACATACGCTGTCTGGCTAGCTGAGTACAAACAAAACATGAAATAATACTACCGTATTTTTCGGAGTATAAGTCGCTCCGGAGTATAGGCCGCACCTGCCAAAAATGCACAATAAAGAAGGGAAAAAAACATATATAAGTCGCACTGGAGTATAAGTCGCATTTTTTGGGGAAATTTATTTGATAAAACCCAACACCAAGAACAGACATTTGAAAGGCAATTTAAAATAAATAAAGAATAGTGAACAACAGGCTGAATAAGTGTACGTTATATGAGGCATAAATAACCAACTGAGAACGTGCCTGGTATGTTAACGTAACATATTATGGTAAGAGTCATTCAAATAACTATAACATATAGAACATGCTATACGTTCACCAAACAATCTGTCACTCCTACTCGCTAAATCCGATGAAATCTTATACGTCTAGTCTCTTAGGTGAATGAGCTAAATAATATTGTTTGATATTTTACGCTAATGTGTTAATCATTTCACACATAAGTCGCTCCTGAGTATAAGTCGCACCCCCGGCCAAACTATGAAAAAAACTGCAACTTATAGTCCGAAAAATACGGTACCGGGTATACAGATACTGTAATATGATTGTTCATGTTTTTTAGTCAGTACAGATTGGTGTCTTATCCCAGGGTTGTGCATTACAAACTCAAACGCGTTTCGTGCTCACGTAGAAGCTAGCCTTTCTCTTGCCGTAGCTACCTTCTACGGCTAATGTAACAGCGTAGTATGTGTTACTGCGCTAGAAAAAGAGTTTCTCAGTGTTCGCTCTTACAATAACAATCTCGCTACATCTTGGTTATTATACATGTTACGGAACGTAAATGAAGTATCGGTGACGGTTTTTGAATGCATTTTAAGAATGATTTAGAGATAGAATTGATTGCTCCCATTAGCTGCATTGCTAGCTACCGTGAACATGCCGATTTTTAGAATGTCAAAAAAAAAAGTCTTCTTATCTCTCATTAGAATTAGGAAAAATTCCATGAAGAAAAAATGCGGTTCCGTTTTAAGCTTTTGATTACATTGCAACAAGCAATCTATAATTATCTATTAAAATAATAGTGAAAAAATGTATTTGAAGAGAAGCCACACCAGATAACCATAGCAAGTCAGAATAAGGTTAACCTGTATACCAATTTTCAGTTACCTATATAAGAATGATACTGTAGATTCCCCACTCCAAAGGTAGAGGTAAGTCACAGCCCGGTAATTATAACCTCCATGGAACAATATAGTAAAGAATAACCCAATTCATTTGACCCTATGAAAAAAACTGCGGCTTATAGTCCGAAAAATACGGTAGCTGTCTATAAAAACTGCCCAAAATCTTTCAGTTAGGCAATTCAACATGCTGTTTCAACTAATTTAGCCAGGATAATAATTTAGGAAACCTCAATAAAATCATGAATCTGTGCTTCATGAGTCAATTTTTATTGTCGGTTGAAGTAAGCCATCAACGTCAGTGGGCGGGGCTAACACAAAAATCTCGTCCAATCATTGCTTCTCTGGTGCAAGTGGAAGTGATGGGTAAGTGATCAGGTGTTGGGATCCGCCCTCTGACAGTGACGTCAGCGTGTGACAGATAAAATAAATGCATAGAATGCTAACGCATATTTTAATGAAATCATTGCATCATGAATTAATTAAACCGTAAAATAATTAAATCATGAAATAACTAGATCAGTGGTTCTTAAAGGGGAACATTATCACAATTTCAGAAGGGTTAAAACCATTAAAAATCAGTTCCCAGTGGCTTATTATATTTTTCGAAGTTTTTTTCAAAATTTTACCCATTACGCAATATCCCTAAAAAAAGCTTCAAAGTGCCTGATTTTAACCATCGTTATATACACCCGTCCATTTTCCTGTGACGTCACATAGTGATGCCAACACAAACAAACATGGCGCATAGAACAGCAAGCTATAGCGACATTAGCTCGGATTCAGACTCGGATTTCAGCGGCTTAAGCGATTCAACAGATTACGAATGTATTGAAACGGATGGTTGTAGTGTGGAGGCAGGTAGCGAAAATGAAATTGAAGAAGAAACTGAAGCTATTGAGTCATATCGGTTTGAACCGTATGCAAGCGAAACCGACGAAAACGACATGACAGCCAGCGACACGGGAGAAAGCGAGGACGAATTCGGCGATCGCCTTCTAACCAACGATTGGTATGTGTTTGTTTGGCATTAAAGGAAACTAACAACTATGAACTAGGTTTACAGCATATGAAATACATTTGGCAACAACATGCACTTTGAGAGTGCAGACAGCCCAATTTTCATCAATTAATATATTCTGTAGACATACCCTCATCCGCGCTCTTTTCCTGAAAGCTGATCTGTCCAGTTTTGGAGTTGATGTCAGCAGGCCAGGGAAGCTAGGGTCAATATTCTTCTCTTGATCATCTTCGGTGGCATAAGGGACGGTGTGAGCCAAGACATCCAGGGGGTTTAGCTCGCTCGTCTGCGGGAACAAACTGCCGCCATTGCTTGCCGTGCTACCGAAGTCCTTTGTCCCTGAATTGCTCACACACTCCGGCAGATTCAATGGGGGTCTGGCGGCAGATTTCTTTGACTTTATCGTTGGAAATGCATCTGCTTTGAGTGTCGCAGGGTATCCACACATTCTTGCCATCTCTGTCGTAGCATAGCTTTCGTCGGTAAAGTGTGCGGAACAAACGTCCAATTTCTTGCCACTTTCGCATCTTTGGGCCACTGGTGCAACTTGAATCCGTCCCTGTTCGTGTTGTTACACCCTCCGACAACACACCGACGAGGCATGATGTCTCCAAGGTACGGAAAACAGTCGAAAAAACGGAAAATAACAGAGCTGATTTGACTCGGTGTTTGAGAAAATGGCGGATTGCTTCCCGATGTGACGTCACGTTGTGACGTCATCGCTCCGAGAGCGAATATTAGAAAGGCGTTTAATTCGCCAAAATTCACCCATTTAGAGTTCGGAAATCGGTTAAAAAAATACATGGTCTTTTTTCTGCAACATCAAGGTATATATTGACGCTTACATAGGTCTGGTGATAATGTTCCCCTTTAAGAAACTAACTAACTAACTAAGAAACTAACTAACTAACTAACTGAGAAACTGGTGGAAGTAATAAGACGCATACAGTTACTCTCTTTGGGGCTAAATCCTCTTCTAATCAACATTTAAATATATTCAAGGTCTAGTTTGTATAATAATTTATAATAATTTTAGCAATTTTCCTTTCTTTGGACATTTTCTCATTTTACAAGACAATACATCTAGATCAGGGGTCGGCAACTCAAAATGTTGGACCAAAAATACAAAAACAAATCTGTTTGGAGCCTCAAAAAATTAAAAGCCATATTACATATAGTGTGTCATGAGATATAAATTGAATTAAGAGGACTTAAAGGAAACTAAATGAGCTCAAATATAGCTACAAATGAGGCATAATGATGCAATATGTACATATAGCTAGCCTAAATAGCATGTTAGCATCGATTAGCTTGCAGTCATGCAGTGACCAAATATGTCTGATTAGCACTCCACACAAGTCAATAACATCAACAAAACTCACCTTTGTGTATTCACGCACAACGTTAAAAGTTTGGTGGACAAAATGAGACAGAAAAAGAAGTGGCATAAAACACGTCCGAGAAAGTCGGAGAAAGTTATACATGTAAACAAACAACGGTGAGTTCAAGGACCGCCAAAATTAGTAGGACAAAACGGCGCTCGCCAAAAACTCGAATCAGTGAAGCATGTTTAATATAAACAGTGTACTTTATAACAATTAGGGAGGTTTGTGTCATGTTTGTCCTCCTACAGAAACCATATTAACACAAAAAATATATTTTTTCCCCCCTCATCTTTTTCCTTTTTTCATACATTTGTGAAAAAGCTCCAGAGAGCCACTAGGGCGGCGCTAAAGATCTAGATTAATCTTACAGCAATCACACTTTTTTTCTGTTTTTGATAGGGTTGGTCGTGTTATTTGCACATTTTTTTGTTATTTTATTCGGTAATATCTTAGTATTTTTGAGTCTCCAACAATTGTCTCCTGGGTTGATCTCACGTGAGAGCAGCAGATGATGATGTGTAGTTGGGTGAACTTACAATTTAATGACATGAAATGTTACCAAACAAAACATGATTGTACTGCTTAAAGAAATAAACAACTGCTGCTGGAACACAAAAAGAGGTCTAAGTGCGTATGTGTGTGAAGAGCTACAAAACAACGCATGATCTCCGGTTCAACACCTGATTCCTAATAGAAATGTGACGTTCGCGAACAAACCGAGTCTTTTTAACGATGAGAACCGATTTGCAGTGTTTGATGCATTTGAAAAGAACATATTTTAATATATTGTGGGTCAAAATGTACATCACAGCCCCTAGGCGTCCTTGATGCCAGGCAATTGTGTTGTATTTGGCGGTCAACATCCGGTAACCTATTGATGGACGGATCAAAAAAGAGAAACATTTTATTTATTTACATTTTTATTAAATTGCTTTCGTTTTGTTTTCCCTTTTTAGTCAAATTAAATACGCCACCTTCAGAATATTGGAACTGTCAGGGACTGCTGTCGGTCTTGAACCCCAAGATGCAGAGATGGCAGGAGTTGCGCGGGAAAACATGACTTTAATGTCAAAAAAAAAAATTGTGCACATGCAGGGAAACATGAACCAGAAAACAGGCAACAGGAAACAGCCAACAGGAACTAGGAACCAGGATAACAGGTTACACGAAACAGGCAACAGGATATAATCATCGAGCCCTGACTGGAGGGCGTGGCAGGCATAAATAGTAGCCTGATTGGCAACTACAACCAGGTGTGCCAGACTGCCAATCAGGGACAAGTGAGGGAAACAAGCGCTCAGGGAGACATGCAGGAAATGGAACCAAAATAAAAGCGCAGACCGGATATACACCCAAACACAGAGAAAAACCCAAACATAACCAAACTTTCAGTAACAAGCCTGACAGGAGCGAGTAGATTTTTTTTGAAAAATTCGTTAATAAACGGGAAGGACCAATGTTTTTTTTTTCTAATGATAAAAATTAGGGATGTCCGATAATATCGGCCGATAAATGCGTTAAAATGTAATATCGGAAATTATCGGTATCGTTTTTTTTATTATCGGTATTGTTTTTTTTTTTTTTTTTTTTTTTTTTTTTTTTCGTTTTTGTTATTAAATCAACATAAAAAACACAAGATACACTTACAATTAGTGCACCAACCCAAAAAAACCTCCCTCCACCCATTTACACTTATTCACACTCATTCACAAAAAAGGGTTGTTTCTTTCTGCTATTAATATTCTGGTTCCTACATTATATATCAATATATATCAATACAGTCTGCAAGGGATACAGTCCGTAAGCACACATGATTGTGCGTGCTGCTGGTCCACTAATAGTACTAACCTTTAACAGTTAATTTTACTCATTTTCATTCATTACTAGTTTCTATGTAACTGTTTTTATATTGTTTTACTTTCTTTTTTATTCAAGAAAATGTTCTTAATTTATTTATTTAATTTTTTATTTTTTTTAAAGTACCTTATCTTCACCATACCTGGTTGTCCAAATTAGGCATACTAATGTGTTAATTCCACGACTGCATATATCGGTTGATATCGGTATCGGTTGATATCGGTATTGGTAATTAAAGAGTTGGACAATATCGGAATATCGGATATCGGCAAAAAGCCATTATCGGACATCCCTAATAAAAATAATTTGGCGATTTGCTTTGTCATACCCAGAAATAAAATCAATCAATAAACAGGGGTGCCGAAAAGGGGGGGGGGTAAAGGAGACGGATTCTAGGGGCCCATGATGGAGGGGGGCCCAGAGAGGCCCCTAATGATGATGAAATTATAATACAGAAAAAATAATGACACTGTGTTGGGGCCCTGTAAAGATTATTTTCATGGGGCCCTAAATCCCTAGCGGCGCCCCTGTTTATTTATATAGCCCTAAATCACAAGTGTCTCAAAGGGCTGCACAAGCCACAACGTCAGCCGCGGTACAAAGCCCACATAAGGACAAGGAAAACTCACCCCAGTGGGACGTCGATGTGAATGACTATGAGAAACCTTGGAGAGGACCGCATATGTGGGTAGCCCCCCCCTAGGGGAGACCGAAAGCAATGGATGTCGAGTGGGTCTGACATAATATTGTGAGAGTCCAGTCCATAGTGGATCTAACATATTAGTGAAAGTCCAGTCCATAGTGGATCTAACACAATAGTGAGAGTCCAGTCCATAGTGGGGCCAGCAGGAAACCATCCCGAGCGGAGATGGGTCAGCAGCGCAGAGATGTCCCCAACCGATGCACAGGCGAGCGGTCCACCCCGGGTCCCGACCCTGGACAGCCAGCACTTCATCCATGGCCACCGGACCTGTGTCCCCCACCCCCTCCACAAGCGAGAGGGGGGCAGAAGAGAAAAGAAAAGAAACGGCAGATCAACTGGTACAAAAAGGGGGTCTATTTAAAGGCTAGAGTATACAAATGAGTTTTAAGATGGGACTTAAATGCTTCTACTGAGGTAACATCTCTAACTGTTACCGGGAGGGCATTCCATAGTACTGGAGCCCGAATAGAAAACGCTCTGTAGCCCGCAGACTTTTTTTGGGCTCTGGGAATCACCAATAAGCCGGAGTTCTTTGAATGCAGATTTCTTGCCTGCACATATGGTACAATACAATCGGCAAGATAGGCTGTAGCTAAATGTGAATCGTTTTTTTGTCAAGTGTCTGATTTCATAAATTCTACAGCACAGGTGTAACGACACCATAAGTGGTCTTATTGTCAGAGTTTGCGGCTCCAAGTGGGTTTTATTCGGTGGGAAATGGGCTCCAACGGCTCTTTGTATGCTGAAGGTTGCCGCCAAAAACCAACCCCGCAGCATGATGCTGCCACCACCATGCTTCACTGTATTGGCCTGGTGTGGAGCGTTGCCTGGTTTCTTTCAAAAACAAATTTTGTTTCTCTTGGTGCTCTTGAGAGATACACACACACACACACACACGCACAAACATACATATGTATCTACAAACCCCGTTTCCATATGAGTTGGGAAATATAAACAGAATACAATGATTTGCAAATCCTTTTCAACCCATATTCAATTGAATGCACTACAAAGACAAGGTATTTGATGTTCAAACTCATACACTTTTATTTTTTTTTTTGCAAATAATAATTAACTTAGAATGTCATGGCTGCAACACATGCCAAAGTAGTTGGGAAAGGGCATGTTCACCACTGTGTTACATGGCCTTTCCTTTTAACAACACTCAGTAAACGTTTGGGAACTGAGGAGACACATTTTTTAAGCTTCTCAGGTGGAATTCTTTCCCCTTTTTGCTTGATGTACAGCTTAAGTTGTTCAACAGTCCGTGGGTCTCCGTTGTGGTATTTTAGGCTTTATAATGCGCCACATATTTTCAATGGGAGACAGGTCTGGACTACAGGCAGGCCAGTCTAGTACCCGCACTCTATTACTAAGAAGCCACGTTGATGTAACACGTGGCTTGGCATTGTCTTGCTGAAATAAGCAGGGGCGTCCATGGTAACGTTGCTTGGATGGCAACATGTTTTCCTCCAAAACCTGTATGTACCTTTCAGCATTAATGGCGCCTTCACAGATGTGTAAGTTACCCATGTCTTGGGCACTAATACACCCCCATACCATTACACATGCTGGCTTTTCAACTTTGCGCCTATAACAATCTGGATGGTTCTTTTCCTCTTTGGTCCGGAGGACACGACGTCCACAGTTTCCAAAATCAATTTGAAATGTGGACTCGTCAGACCACAGAACACTTTTCCACTTTGTATCAGTCCATCTTAGATGAGCTCAGGCCCAGCGAAGCCGACGGCATTTCTGGGTGTTGTTGATAAACGGTTTTCGTCTTGCATAGGAGAGTTTTAACTTGCACTTACAGATGTAGCGACTAACTGTAGTTACTGACAGTAGGTTTCTGAAGTGTTCCTGAGCCCATGTGGTGATATCCTTTACACACTGATGTCGCTTGTTGATGCAGTACAGCCTGAGGGATCGAAGGTCACAGGCTTAGCTGCTTACTTGCAGTGATTTCTCCAGATACTCTGAACCTTTTGATGATATCACGGACCGTAGATGGTGAAATTCCTAAATTCCTTGCAATAGCTGGTTGAGAAAGGTTTTTCTTAAACTGTTCAACAATTTGCTTACGCATTTGTTGACAAAGTGGTGACCCTCGCCCCATCCTTGTTTGTGAATGACTGAGCATTTCATGGAATCTACTTTTATACCCAATCATGGCACCCACCTGTTCCCAATTTGCCTGTTCACCTGTGGGATGTTCCAAATAAGTGTTTGATGAGCATTCCTCAACTTTATCAGTATTTATCGCCACCTTTCCCAACTTCTTTGTCACGTGTTGCTGGCATCAAATTCTGAAGTTAATGATTATTTGCAAAAAAAAAAAATGTTTATCAGTTTGAACATCAAATATGTTGTCTTTGTAGCATATTCAACTGAATATGGGTTGAAAATGATTTGCAAATCATTGTATTCCGTTTATATTTACATCTATCACAATTTCCCAACTCATATGGAAACGGGGTTTGTATATATAATCACAGATCTTCTTTAAATGACCTATAGAACAACACAACCGAAAATGTTTTCTTCAATAAAGCAACATGAAAGTAACTCCAAGCGACGTCAGTCAACATCCTGCCACAACTCGTAATGCCTTCCAAACCTAATACTACAACTTTTCAATCTCATTCCGGCTCTGGCCCAGGCGAATCATCCGAGGCAATATTAAAGTAATTGTTTGTGAAATACATATCCACATTCCGTCTAATAAAAAAAAAACACATCCCATAGAACGTGGTAGCGGAGCAAATAATGATCAATTTCCATATGATTAAGCTGCAAAGAATGCGAGGCGGTACAGCAGAAAACATTTGCTAATGCTCCGTGATTAGATCAAGTGTGAGGCATGTTTTATTGAGAACATTTACGTCCCAGTTACCGTGGCAACCCGAATGCAAACCGCACTGCCCCCCGTTAATTGCCTTCTTCTCTTCTCACGAGTTTCTTTCTCAAACAAACCTTCTTCTAGAGTCAATCCGGCAAAATGAAAATAAAATAACGAGTAGAATTTTGGTGAGCTTTGTAGTTTTTGATGTTTACATTTGCTTTTTACCCAAACGTAGACAAACTAAGTGTTAATTAATGTGTGCAAAGTCAAAAAATGTGTACTATTAGTGCACGGGGGTCCAAACTTTTTCCACTGATGCCCACTGATTTTTTCTATTTTCAAAACCAATAAAAAAATTGTTTTTGGACCTTCTGGACTCCCTTTAAGTTTGGACCCAGGCACCCGGAAGGGTCTCAGTCCTAAACATGTTAGATATGAGTACATTAGCGCAGAGTAAAGCCGCTGCTCCTCCACATGGAGAGGAGCTAGATGAGGTCAGAATGCCCCCCGGAAGGCCTCCCTCCCCGACCGGTAGGAGACCACGGGGAAGACCCAGGACACGGTGGAGAGACTATGTCTCCCAGCTGGCCTGGAAACACCTCTGGATCCCCCCCAGGAAGAGCTGGACGAAGCAGCAGGGGAGAGGGAAGTCTGGGCTTCTCTGCTTAGGCTGCTTCCCCCGCGACCCGACTTTGAAAAAGCAGAAGAAGATGAATGGATGGCTGAATATTTTTTTTTCCCCTCATAAGTCATATATTATTTTTTCATATTTTAGTCAACACTTAAATTTATAGATCAACTTCAGGTCTACCTGTTGATATAATACATACATATATATATATATATATATATATATATATATATATATATGTCTTAATAAGGTTATCCAAAAAATAGTGCTCGATACCGTAGTAGAGCGCAATATATGTATGTGTGGGAAAAAAATCACAAGACTATTTCATCTCTACAGGCCTGTTTCATGAGGGGGGGTTCCCTCAATCATCAGGAGATTTTAATGGGAGCATTCACATACCATGGATTATATAGGGCGCAGAGTGGGTGGGTACAGGCTGGTGTAGGGGCGTGGTGATTGGCTCATGTGTTACCTAGGAGGTGTTTCCGTCTGTGGCGGCATGCTGTTACAATTTCGCTGCGCTTGTTGAGGGATGACAGGTCTGGACGGTAAATAATAAACAGTTTTTCTTTCAAGCATAGGTTGCATCTTTTATTACCACTATTGTAAGGTGTGCTGGATGCAAGAATTTACCATGTTATTGAATATTCAACATTATTGTCTTTGAGGTCCCAAATGTGTTTGCTGTGTTTACCGTCCAGACCTGTCATCCCTCAACAAGCGCAGCGAAATTGTAACAGCATGCCGCCACAGACGGAAACACCTCCTAGGTAACACATGAGCCAATCACCACGCCCCTACACCAGCCTGTACCCACCCACTCTGCGCCCTATATAATCCATGGTATGTGAATGCTCCCATTAAAATCTCCTGATGATTGAGGGAACCCCCCCTCATGAAACAGGCCTGTAGAGATGAAATAGTCTTGTGATTTTTTTCCCACACATACATATATATATATATATATATATATATATATATATATATATAAATATATATATATATATATATATATATATATATATATGTGTCCTGGGCATAACGTTAAAGTGCATCCGACAGTGGAGGCTCCTCTATGGGGTTTTCTGGGCACTACGAGGTTAACCACTTTACTACTGTTACCCCAGGTGGCCCTTGGCAAAGGCCTAGTACCTGACTGCCCCCTAGCCAGGGATACGGTGAAGAACTCAACGGCGGAGCAGGCGGAAGACGGTAGATTTAAGAACTACCACAACGGCTGCGATGGCGGAAGAAGGCTGCAGCAGAAAAGGGTCCCCAGTCGTCTTGGACTCCATGCCACTGGACCCTGACCTGATTCTGTCAAGGATTGTGTGGTGACTGTCTGTGCACCAGTCTCCCCACATTAAACAAAGTCACGCACAGGCATCCTCCATAAAGGGATACACCCCTACCCGGAGGATCGTCATACTCGTTCGAGTGACCGCCGATAATGATAATATATAATAATATATAAATATACATGTATATATATACAGTATATATATACATATATATATATATATATATATATATATATATATATATATATATATATATATATATATATATATATATATATATATATATATATGTCTTATGCCCTGAGATCCGTAGGTTGTGAGTTCAAATCCTGGCCGAGTCATACCAAAAACTATAAAAATGGGACTCATTACCTCCCTGCTTGGCACTCAGCATCAAGGGTTGGAATTGGGGGTTAAATCACCAAAAATGATTTCCGGGCACGGTCACTGCTGCAAGTCAACTTCCTTTGTTTTCACTTCACCAAACTGGGCATGTGACATTGGGGCGTTTATACTGCTGTCTGATACAAATCCCATGTTAAAGTTAAATTTAAAGTACCAATGATTGTCGCACACACACTAGGTGTGGTGAAATGTGTCCTCTGCATTTGACTCATACCCTTGTTCACCCCCTGGGAGGTGAGGGGAGCAGTGGGCAGCAGCGGCGCCGCGCCCGGGAATCATTTTTTGTGATTTAACCCCCAATTCCAACCCTTGATGCTGAGTGCCAAGCAGGGAGGTAATGGGTATGGCTTTGGGTTTGAACTCACAACCTACCGATCTCAGGGCGGACACTCTAACCGCTAGGTCACTGAGTAGGTTACTTAGAACTTAAACAGTCAGCTGTAAAACATCAGATCTTGAAAAAGTCAGATTTTTGGTCCACGTTGGCCGTCTTTGACCTCCAGGTCTAGGGTTAGCCTTCCTCTGCTCCCTGGCGGAGAAATCGCTGATGACTTCAAATTTTCCTTTTTCCTTTCTTTTCTTATTCCTTCTTCAAATATTCTTGGTGTTAACTGGGTCAGCTTTCACTCTTTCTCCGTGTTCTCTCAACCTTTCTTTTCCAATTTTTTTTCATTTGCTTTTTGACACGTCGGTGTCTTGATTCTTTCTCTCCGTCCTCTACAATCGCAGGTAGAAACCAGCGTTACATAAAACAAACACGCTTATTTGCTTTAAATGGATTCTTGAAAATAATCACTTATTTTTGTCACGACGTGGACTATGGTGGGGTTTGTTTTCCCGGAATGCAAGCGAACCAGACTGGACATGGTGTGAAGGTAAAGACATGTTTAATTTCTATCAAAAGAATAAGCAAAAAACGCGCACAAGGCGGAGAACAAACTTGGCTATGAAAACAATAAACTAGCACAAAGGCAAAACTATGAACATAAAACAAACAACACTTACTGTGGCATGAGCGGAGCATGAAATTAACATCAACATGAAACTATGAACAGGCATGAGTAGTAAGGGTAGTAAGGGTAGTAGAGGTAGCGGAGGTAATGTCGCCAGGCCGACTGCCTGGCAGCTACAAGCTTAAATACTAGTGACCTAATTAGTGACAGGTGCATGAGTCCAAACCGTGAAACAGGTGAAAACTAATGGGTCGGCATGGTAACAAAACAAACAAGAGTGCACAAAGAGTCCAAAAACCAACGGAACATAACCAAACAAAACATGATCACAAAGACATGACAATTTGAAGACTTTGTGAACAGGTTATCTCAAAATGGTCGGATTGAACTACTTTCCATTTCATTTCGTCACTATCAAAATGTTACCTATGTTTCAGGTGTGACAATTCTAGCTAGTTTTGACCATAACTAAATAATGCTAGCCAGCATATTGCGAGCAAACACATTTTTGAAGAGTTGTACACTCATAAAAACATAATATGTTGCATAAAAGCTACTAAAGTTGAAGAGGATGTGTGTTTAGTAACTGTTTTTAAAGATACACACCGATTGTCAGACTTTGGAACGCATTTATTCAAAAACTAGGTTACTTACCATGCAGCCATGAGGGACAGAAATGTAATGGCACTTCCTGGTCAAAAATATAGGGGCGTGGCCTAAATCTAGAATCAGCCACGCCTCCAAAACTCCTGTGTTTCGCTGGTGACATAAAAACTATTGACTATGGTTGTGCGGTATACCGGTATTAGTAAAGTACCGCGATACTAATGAATCATATTTGGTACTATACCACATCGTGTCATTGCTGGTTTACGAGCAGAGGAGCATGTTCGGCAGCGCACACACACGGAGTACTGTTAGAATAATTATGTATAAGTTATCACACAACTTTTATGCTTACAGGCCGTTGCTATAGTTATTGTACAAAACTTCTTATTTTCCACGAGGATTGCAGACGAAGCAGAGACAAGGCGAAATCACAAGGCCCCCAGCACATTCCGTCGCATATTGTGCGTACTGAAGCTGCTTTGCATGATATGTGTGACCACTCCTTTTAGAGGCGGCCTCAGTGATGTTGACGGGGGAACTCCTGAATAAAGACGGCGTGGCGAAGTTGGGAGAGTGGCCGTGCCAGCAATCTGAGGGTTACTGGTTCAATCCCCACCTTCTACCATCCTAGTCACGTCCGTTGTGTCCTTGAGCAAGACACTTCACCTTTGCTCCTGATGGGCCTGGTTAGCGGCGTGCATTGCAGCTCCCACCATCAGTGTGTGAATGTGTGAATGTGTGTGTTTGAATGGGTGAATGTGGAAATAGTGTCAAAGCGCTTTGAGTTCCTTAAAAAAAAAGGTAGAAAAGCGCTATACAAGTACAACCCATTTACCATTTAAATAGAGGAATGCGGGAGCTGTACCTTAGAGCGTAAGGCGAGACTGACTGAGTGTGCAGCTCCATGCGTTCTCCTCATGAGCTAAATTGAACTCTGTCTCTGCATGATTCCTTGCCTCTTGTCTGTTTAATAAATGACATCAGTGTTTGAACCTGACAGTACTTACAAACAGACACAGTGTGTAGACAGAAAAGGGAGAACGGACGCAATTTGGCTTGAAAACTAAAAATAAAAGTGAAGTTATAACACTGAAACGCCCTCAGGAAGAGGTGCTTTAAGACATGGCTAGCTAGCTAGCGGCAAAAGTTAATCTGCAGTGTTTTAGCTACTTCTAAATCACTAATCCTCGCCTCCATGGTGACAAATAAAGTAAGTTTCTTACAAGTATCATCCCTGCAGGACTAGGAATAGCTAAACATGCTTCACTACACACCGTAGCTCACCGGCGTCACAATGTAAACAAACGCCATTGGTGGATCTACACCTAAAATCCACTGTACTGATACCAAGTACAAGAGCGTATCTAGTCGATACTACTATGATTACATCAATATTTTTTAGCACCACAAAATCATCTTTCGGTTTAAAAAAATTTATATTATTTTTATAAACTCAGGAAATATGTCCCTGGACACATGAGGACTTACATTATGACCATTTTATGATCCTGTAACTACTTCGTATCGGATTGATACCTAAATGTGTGGTATCATCCAAAGTAAAGTATCGAGTAACAGAAGAATAAGTGATTATTACATTTTAACAGAAGTGTAAATAGAACATGTTGAAAGAGAAAGTGAGCAGATATTAACAGTAAATGAACAAGTAGATTAATAATTCATTTTCTACCACTTGTCCTTAATAATTTTGACAAAATAATAAAATGGAAAAATGGCACAATATGTTACTGCATACGTCAGCAGCTAAATTAGGAGCCTTTGTTTGCTTACTTACTAATAAAAGACAAGTTGTCTTGTATGTTCACTATTTTATTTAAGGACAAACTTGCAATAAGAAACATATGTTTAATGTACTCTAAGATTTTTTGTTAAAATAAAGCCAATAATGCCATTTTCTGTGGTCCCTTTATTTAGAAAAATATCGAAAAGTACCGAAAAGTATCGAAATACATTTTGCTACCAGTACCAAAATATTGGTAGGGACATTATTCTTTTTTAACACAGTTTTTCAATATAAAAATTAAACCTACAATAAGTCTGAATATTTCAACCTCTGTTTAAACTCAATAATAAATATCTTTGAAATTATATGCTTGAAACAAATCTAAAAAAAAAATGTTTTTATAAATTGAAATGTAGGGGTCACGATTGTGGACAGCTTCTTCTCAATAGAAAGTATGATTTTGTATTTATTTGTCTTATCACTATCTCAATTAATGCTCTATTAATCATAATATAAAGTAAGTAAAAATACATGTTTGAATACTTAAGTGTTTTATTAAACCCTTTTTTTTGGGGTTAAGGGGCAGCACTTTGCTTTAATACGGTAGAATGCCCCATAAAAAAAACTTTTAGAGCGCTTTATAAACGGGATGAAGCTAATCCTATTGGATCCATTGTTAGCTGACTTTTGCTAACATTTATTTACGATTTAGAATGCGTAAATCTCACCAAAGTATTGAGAATGATGGATAAAATTCCCCCCAAAAAGTGCAGTTTGCCTTTAACTCGTAAACAGAAGTCTTTCTTGGTGAAGCACATGTTGCATCATCTAATTGCCATGCTGAACAGTAACCAAGTGTGTGTGTGTGTGTGTGTGTTTGTGTACGTGTGTGTGCGTGTGTCTGTTCTTGTATTTCTACTCTTCTTGAGACATCAACAAGGAAAAGTACCTTCCATATGAGGACCGGGAAAAGTTGGGACCAAAATCATGGGCCCAACATGGAAAACCATTGCATCTAGAGAGCCAAATACTAGAGTCCGTGAACATTGCTCCAAAGTCAGGATTTTTTTGTTGATTTAATGTGCATACAAAAGTAAACATTGACAGGTACAAAGGCAGCAATATATGATAAAACAAGACGGCAGCTAAATCCCTGAAAAAACCCGTCAGGTGAACAGCTGGTTCTACGACTTCCGGAGCTTGACGTAAGACGACCCGCGTCCCATATGTGACCATAGGATGAACAAATACACTACGGTACTAAGACTATAGTGGCCATTAACAGCTAGGTTCTGCAGCTGGGTTGCCCAAAGTGCGGCACAGGGGCCATCTGTGGTCCGTGACTCGTTTGTCATCGGCCTTCAGCACATTACAAAAAACAAAAAATAGAGATCTCATTTGCACCCCTGGTGGTGAAATCTATCAAAATTTGGGTGGTCCCAATAAGGAGGGATTTTTCAAAATGACTGTGTCAGTTTTAAAAGTGCAACCCTTCTGGTCAACATATGAAATAACAAGTGTCTGTAAGAAATTTAAATGCGCCCCCTACGGCCAAAATTGATTAAAAAAAAAATAAAAATAATATATAGAAACGTACTGTAATAACCTGAAGTAAATAATGAAGATTAAAAACCAATTACAAACAAAAATATAAAAAATTAACTAAAAGCTTACCTTTTTTATATTTGCATAGTATGTATACATTATTAATATTGTAAATACAAATCTTTATATATCTAGAAAGGGTGGTCCTAAAGAGGTAGGCATTTTTCGGAGGTCTCAAGAAGGAAACAAATACATGAATGTGTGTGTGTGTGTGTGTGTGTGTGTGTGTGTGTGTGTGTGTGTGTGTGTGTGTGTGCGTGTGTGTGTGTGTGTTTGTGTGTGTGTGGGTGTGTTTGTGTGTGTGTTTGTGTGTGTGTGTCCTATACTACTAATAGTGCGCAGCTTCTTGCCTTGATGCCGGTGAGCGTTCCAGTCGCCTGGTAACAGTTAATGAAATCAAAATGTCATATGTGGTTTATGAAATAGGATTTGTGCGCCTGTAGGCTCGTGCTTCAGATCCCGGAGCCGAGACCGACACCAGGAAGTTGCTGTACCTCGCCCGGACCGTCACGAGAACAAGAATTGACCATTTTGTGTTCATTGTTGAACCGAACCTGGTGAACTTGTAAAAGGTGCCCGTCAGTGTGATCACTGAAAATGCTGAAAACGGAATGGACCCCAAAGCAGAGACGGTAGGAAGGGGGCTCGAAGTATGGAGTGAAGTTACGACTAAAGGTCCACAAACATACAAAAATATTTTTTATTACCACCTAACGAGTCACATGTAAAAAAAAAACCCAAAAAACAACAGTTTTCTTCAATTAAAAAAATGATTGGCGAGTATAATGACAATTTTTATAACAAATATGTTCTGCAATAAAAAAAAATATTAGCAAATAAAAAAAATAATTCTGCAAGTAAAAAAAAAAATTAGCAAGTATAAAAACAATTGTGTGCAATAAAAACAATACACAAGCAAAACAAATTCGCTAGTAAAAAAATAATATTTTTTATGCAAATAAAACAAATTAAAACAATTGTGTGCAATAAAAAACGATTAGCAGGTAAACAATTAAATATGTATCAACTTTTTCTGCACGTATCACCCCAGACGTCCCACTGGGGTGAGTTTTTCCTTGCCCTTATGTGGGCTTTGTACCGAGGATGTCGTTGTGGCTTGTGCAGCCCTTTGAGACACTTGTGATTTAGGGCTATATACCGTTAAATAAACATTGATTGATTGATTGATTGATTTGCAGGGTAAAAAAAAGAAGTAAAAAAACGATGTTAAAGTTTAAAAAAAAAATTCTGCAAGCTAAACAACGATTTGCAATTAAAAAAAAATCTTCAGGTAAAAAAACTATTTGCAAATTTACTTTTTGAAAGTAAAACAACAATTATCTACAAATAAAAAATATTTTTTGGAAGTAAAAAATAAATAAATCTGCAAGAAAAAAAAAACGAATTGAAAGTTTAAAAAAAAAAGATATTCTGCAAGCTAAAAAAACATTTGCAATTAAAAATAAAACTTTTTTCCAAGTAAAAAACGATTTGCAATGTAACTTTCTGAAAGTAGACAACAATTATCAACAAATAAAAAATATATGTTTGGAAGTGACATTTTTTTTTTCTGCGAGTAAAAAAACCTATTTGAAAGCAAAAAATATATATATTTTCTGCATGCTAAAAAAAACAATTTTCTGTAAGTAAAACACAATTGGCAAGTAAACTATTTGCAAGCAAAAAACTATTTGCAAGTAAACTATTTGAGAGTAAAAAAATCAAGCAATCAACCAATCAATGTTTACTTATATAGCCCTAAATCACGAGTGTCTCAAAGGGCTGCACAAGCCACAACGACATCCTCGGCTCAGATCCCACATTAGCTACGTTGTTCATGCCATCATGCCGTGCCCTGGCCTACCTCTTCCAATGCTGCCAAAGGAGTGAAAGTGTGCCGTGCTCTGGCTGTCACTAGTGCAACCTGCAAGAGTACAAGTGCGAGTACCTGAAAGTGCTCAGCTGGCCTCTGCTAGCAAATAAAAAAGCACTCGGCCTTGTGTTGAATTATGTTTGTTTCACCAGCATCATTTCGGCTCAGATCCCACATCAGGGCAAGAAAAACCTCAACCCAATGGGATAACAATGAGAAACCTTGGAGGGGAGCCCTCCAAGGTTTCATCAAAAATAGAGAGACCATTTTGGAGGTCAATATCCGTCGTATATACATTCGTATCGGTGTTAATAAAACCCAGTTGTTGCTGGGATGCGTTGTCTTTAATCTCCTTTCTAATGAGTTCAATTTTCTTATTAAAGAAATTCATAAAGTTATCTGCCGAGTGGGTGGAGCTACTGGTTGGAGTCCCTTGTTTGGTTAGCGATGCTACTGTACTGAACAAATATTCCGGATCTTTTTTGTTGAGGCGGATGAGATTTGAGTAGTATTAAGCTTTAGCTAAGGTAAGCATGCGTTTATAAATGATTAAACTATCACTCCATGCTTGATGGAAAACCTCAAATTTAGTCGCGCGCCATTTGCGTTCCAGCTTTCTACATGATCATTTATGAGTTCTAGTTTCTTCTGTAAACCATGGGGTGTGCCTTTTAGGGGCCCTTTTTTAGCTTTAGCAGTGCTATACTATCAATAGTTTCGCGCTGGGCGTCGTTAAAGTTGTTAGTGAGGTTATCAATAGAGCCCACAGAATTTGGGAATGGTGCCATTACCGAAGGCAGTAGGCCAGCAAGAGACATCGTTGTGGCAGCATTAATGTTGCGGCTGCTAAAGCAGTTATTATTATTATTAGCTTGTTGACAATGAGTCAGAACTTCAAATTTTATAAGGTAATGATCGGACATTACTTTTGTATATGGGAGTATCATAACTTTGGAGGTGGTGACGCCCCTGACAAGCACTAGATCTATCGTATTACCGTTGCGATGCGTGGGTTCATTTATTATTAGTGTAAGACCACAGCTATCAATTATAGTCTGTAGCGCCACGCACGAAGGGTCTGATGGGGTATTCATATGTATATTTAAGTCCCCCATTATAATTATATTGTCGGCGTGCGTCACTAGATCAGCAACAAACTCTGAGAATTCACTGATAAAGTCCGAATAGGGCCCAGGGGGGGGCGGTAGATAACAGCCAGGTAGAGAGGTAGCGGTGCAAAAGACCTCATAGTAAGCACCTCAAATAATTTATATTTATTACTTAGGTTAGGGGTAAGGCTAAGGTTTTCATTGTATATTAGTGCGACCCACCCCTTTTAAGGGGAAGGGCAATATGCGCATTCGTATAGTTAAGAGGAGATGCCTCGTTCAGCGCAAAAAATTTGTCTGGTTTGAGCCAGGGTTCGCTGAGACCAATGACTTTTAAGATTGTTGTCTCTAATGACCTCATTAACTAATAACGTTTTGGGAGACTATGATCTCATGTTTAAAAAGCCCATATTATAGCTAGTGGGCTGTTTTGAGGATTTTTTGTTAAAGTTATCCGTAGTAGTAATATTAATAATATTGCGTTTATTTTGCGTAGTCCGCTTTAAATAATTGCGACCATATCTAGGAATTGATATGACGGGAATCTTCAGATTGTTTGCTTGGTGCTGCGATACACTGAACGCATCATAATTTGCCACCTCAGTAGAATGCATGTCCACCTCTGGCACAGTCACTGCAGAAAAAACATTATGTGAGTTGTGTATTATTCTAGGAGAAATGCTATGTGTGCTGGGATTTTCCAGCCTGGCGCTGGCTAGTTCTAGCTTAACTGACTCATCACCCGGACTAACAGACACTGTTATTGCCTGTGACCGGGCTTGCTCTAGTGTAGTTAGTCAAGTGTGACTCAAACAATAATCTATGTTCCTATACAGGATGATGGCGCCTTCCTGGTTAGGGTGAAGGCCATCCCTCATCAGCAGGCCCGGTTTTCCCCAGAAAGAGGTTTGTCCCTGTTGTCTACAAAAACTAGCCAGCCACTTGTTAAGCGAGACTAATCTGCTATATCTACCATCATTGCCTCTCGCAGGCAGGGTGCCAGAGACAATTACTCGATGCCTGGACATCTTTCTAGCGAGATTACAAGTCCTAGTTATGTTTTTCTTTGTAATCTCTGACTTTCTCATCCTAGTGTCATTGGAGCCAACGTGTACAACTATGTTCGCATTAGCCTGTCGTACGTGTTTACTAGGCCTGTTGCGAGTTAGCTCCCTAAGATTAGCTTCAATGTCAGATGCTCTGGCCCCGGGAATACACTTAATTGTGGCTGGTGTTAAGAACTCGCATGGCTGCCGTCTTTGTGACCCTAAGATGCAAGAACCAGAAGGACGATGAGCAGGTAAGATGATTTTAATTATCATCTACAGAACAATGAAGCAGTCTTGCATACAACAGTTCCAACATAAAGTGTGATCTTGGAGCACTGAGGAGTGCTCGAGACAAGGCATG
Organism: Nerophis lumbriciformis; assembly: GCF_033978685.3. Lineage (NCBI taxonomy): Eukaryota > Metazoa > Chordata > Actinopteri > Syngnathiformes > Syngnathidae > Nerophis > Nerophis lumbriciformis. Next base: position 44,435,061 of record NC_084554.2, read on the forward strand.
AATAGAAACCTATGCGGATTGGGAGCTGGTGTGGACCGGCTGCCAATCAACAGCAGGTGAGGAAAAAACAGTGCTCCGCAGAACAAACAGGAAATGGAACAAAATAAGAGCACTGACGAGAAGTAAATACAAAAACAAGGAAACAAACAGAAATTAAGTGACCGATCGTCACAGCTGGTTTGCTAAGCTTTTTGACTAAGGGGTGGTGTCCGGTAGACTGGAGTGTAGGACTGGCTAAAGGGCTAAATCTATAATGCGTCTCAACCGGTTCACCATTGCTTATAGGCCGCTTAGGGCTGCTACAAGCTGCGCTAGTTAGCCCGCTACAGCTAACGCTAGCAGATGTGTCCGCAACGTCTAAAGTTACAAGATTACTTTGCTTTACTTAGCAGAGCCAACCAATCCATGAGAACGGTGCATGAAGAGCAGGGAGCCATACTCACGGTATTTGAAGTTCTTGCCAACTTCGGGGAAGTGGTCGCGACGTGCGGGGAGCAGATTCCTTCAGACCGACGCCGCCTTTCTCCGCGCTGGCTTCGTTAGCTTAGCAGCTAGCTAGCTGAGATCGGGTGATTTGCAAGTTAAATAAGACTACTAAGTATGTTTGGGAAGTAGTAAAGAAACATGTAATACAATTAGAAGCACACAGATAGAACGATACTTGGTTTTTTCGCAATAACAACAGCGAGCAGTCAGCGAGCAGTCACTCACCAACAATTTATATTTTCTGCATGATAAAAAAAAAACAATTTTCTGTAAGTAAAACACCATTTGCAAGTAAACTATTTGCAAGCAAAAAAATATTTGCATGTAAAATATTTGAGAGTAAAAAAAAACATTTGGAAGTAAAAAAAAAAGGTCTGCAAGTAAAAAAATACAAAATATGCCACAGCCCCCCCACACTCCCCAAAATGTATATACTTGGAATATTTGATGTGAAGTATTCGGAGACTTAAATAGGTTCATAATTATAAACATTGACTTTAATTCATTATTATTTTCTGAGCAATGACAGTTCTCAGGGATCCAAAAGGGCCCACTTACAAAAGTGTTAAAAATAAGTCATACGTTATTTTATTTATTTACTTTCAACTAGAGATGTCAAAAATGTATTATCGGAAATTATCGGTATCGGTTTCAAAATTATCGGTATCGATCTCAAAAAGTAAAATGTATGACTTTTTAAAACGCCGCTGGAGAAGTACAGAGGGCCAATAAACTTTAAAGGCATTGTCTTTGCATGCCGGCGCAGTCACATAATATCTACGACTTTTCACACACACAAGTGAATGCAAGCATACTTGGTCAACAGCCATACAGGTCACACTGAGGGTGGCCGTATAAACAACTTTAACACTGTTACAAATATGCGCCACACTGTGAACCCACACCAAACAAGAATGACAAACACATTTCGGGAGAACATCCGCACCGTAACACAACATAAACACAACAGAACAAATACCCAGAACCCCTTGCAGCACTAACTCTTCCGGGACGCTACAATATACATCACATGTAAACTATTTGCAAGCAAAAAAATATTTGCATGTAAAATATTTGAGAGTAAAAAAAAAACATTTTCTGAAGGTAAAAAAAATTCATTTGGAAGTAAAAAAAAAAATGTCTGCAAGTAAAAAAACACAAAATATGCAACATATCGGCAGTCCGATATTATCGGCCGATAAATGCTTTAAAATGTAATATCAGAAATTATCGGTATCGGTTTCAAAATTATCGGTATCGGTTTCAAAAAGTAAAATTTATGACTTTTTAAAACGCCGCTGTGTACACAAATGTAGGGAGAAGTACAGATGGCCACTAAACTTTAAAGGCACTGTCTTTGCATGCCGGCGCAGTCACATAATATCTACGACTTTTCACACACACAAGTGAATGCAAGCATACTTGGTCAACAGCATATAGGTCACACTGAGGGTGGCAGTATAAACAACTTTAACACTGTTACAAATATGCGCCACACTGTGAACCCACACCAAACAAGAATGACAAACACATTTCGGTAGAACATCCGCACCGTAACACAACATAAACACAACAGGACAAATACCCAGAACCCCTTGCAGCACTAACTCTTCCGGGACGCTACAATATACATCACCGCCAAATATTTAAAAGTGGAATATTTGATGTGAGGTAATTGGCGTCAGTCATCCTGATTTATTGTTATTTTTTGAGAAATGACAGTTTTAAAGAAACCAAAAAAAAAAGCTTTGTCTTACTAGAGTTAACATTGCAACTTTTCATCGTTACATTTCACCCGTTTGCTCTTTTATTCCACTTTTTTCATGTATTTTTTTGGTAATAGTATTTTAAGAATGTTAAAAAAAATCATCTGCGGGCCGCACTTTATACACCTGTGTACTAAAAAGACAAAAGCCAGTGAGTGCATAATCCCCTGGTGGAGGTAATAATCTAATCTCTTTTTAGTGTGGACACTGGCTTTAAGTAAATAATAGCCAATTATGTCCAGCTGCTCCGTAAAAAGCAAATACAACAATAAAAGTTCTATTTCACGTTGCTTTTCATTCCAATAAAAGGTGGGCATTTTTTTTATTTATTTAATTCTTTTACATATGAAGAAAATCTTTTTGTCGTTGCAACATTCCACAAGCACAGCGGCCATTAAAATTCATGATCTTATTATCTTGCACTATCAAGGTGTTGGCACTTTCCTCTGTCCAAGCTGAATGGGAAAGGTCAGTCCATTGATCAAGTCGATAATTAGAACTCAACCACAGCGCTTGGTCCTCTTCAGACGCACACACCAGGTCTTCTTCCCCGCTGCTCCGTCAATGCCACTCTTTTCATCTCAGAGGAAAGGAGAGGAGAAGAAAGTCTTGTAATGCAACGAAATTAAACTCCGGCCTCAGTGTTAGCCTCGGTGTTACATTAGTGAGAAGGCAAGGGGATTGTTTACATTTGAACTGATACCAGTATCAAATCGGTTCTGATCTTCTACTTAGTCAAAAGCATGCAAATTTGTTGTTAAAAAAAACCCTCCAAAAAACAATACATTCAAAAATAAGAAATAAAATCCACAAAAACTGACATAATTATTGCAGAAATAGAGATGTAGATGCAGATCAGTGATAGGTTCTTTGAATGTTTTTATTCAAACCTGTATCTGCAAAAGCGTAATAAAAAAATTAAAAAAACAGAGAAAGTGACAAAACAAACTGCTTGTGTTGTCATGTAGATGCTCATAATTCAGAGGGTTCTTGAATGCACCTTGTGTTACATTTTTTTTAAAATGATTCCAGAAATACAGAACAGAGAAACTGCAAAAACAAACTCTTTTTGTTATGTTGATGCTCATATTTCAGGAGGTTCTTGAATGCACCTCGCGTTCCAAATTTTTAAAATGACAACCACAAAAGTTGTCATAATTATTGCAGAAATACAGAACATGGAGAAAGTGCACACTGTTTGTGTTGTCATGTGATGCTCATAATTCAGGGGGTTCTTGAATCCACCTCGCGTAAAAAAAAAATAGAAAAATAAAAACAGAAAAATTGACATAATTATTGCAAAAATACAGAACATAGAGAAAGTGCAAACTGCTTGTGTTGTCATGTCCATGCTCACAATTCAGGGAGTTCATGAATGCACCTTGCGTTCAAAAAAAAAAAAAATTAAAACTGAAAAATTTACATAATTATTGCAGAAATACAGAACATAGAGAAAGTGCAAACTGCTTGTGTTGTCATGTTGATGCTCATAATTCAGGGGGTTCCTGAATGCACCTTGTGTTCAGAAATTAAAAAAGAAAAAAAAAAGAAAAATTGACATAATTATTGCAGAAATACAGAACATAGAGAAAGTGCAAACTGCTTGTGATGTCATGTAGATGCTCCCAATTCAGGGGGTTGTTGAATGCACCTCGCGTTCAAAAATAAGAAATAGAATCTACAAAAAAAATAATAATGATTGTACGAATACAGAACATATAGAAACGGTTTGTGTTGTTGTCATCTTTTTGCTCATAATTCAGGGGGTTCTTGAATGCACTTTGCGTTCAAAAATTAAAAAAACAAAACATAAATATTGCAGAAATACAGAACATAGAGAACGTGCAAACTGCTTGTGTTGTCATGTTGATGCTCACAATTCAAGGGTTTCTTGAATGCACTTCGGGTTCAAAAATAAAAAAGACAAACAGAAAAATTTACATAATTATTGCAGAAATACAGAACATAGAAAAAGTGCAAAAACAAATTGTGTTGTTCTGTTCTTGAATGCACCTCACAATCCAAAATAAGAAATAAAATCCCAAAAATTGTCATAAGTATTGCAGAAATACAGAATATAGAGAAAGTGCAAACTGTGTGTGTTGTCACGTTGATGCTCATAATTCAAAGGGTTCTTGAATGCACCTCTCATTCAAAAATAAGAAATACAATCCAGTAAAACTGTCATAAATATTGCAGAAATACAGAACAAAACAAATTTGAAAACTGTTTGTGTTGTCAAGCTGATGCTCATAATTCAGGTTGTTCTTGAACGCACCTCACGTTCAAAAAATAAGAAATAGAACCCACAACAATAGACATTCTTGAATGCACTTTGCATTCAAAAATAAGAAATAGGATCTACAAAAAATTGTATAATGATTGTACAAATACAGAACATAGAGACAGTGCAAACTGTTTGTGTTGCCATCTTGTTGTTCATAATTCAGGGGATTCTTGAAAGCAAATAAAAAAGAAAAAAAAAGAAAAATTGACATAATTATTGTAGAAATACAGAACAGATAGAAAGAGCGAAATCAAACTGGGTTGTCATGTTGATACTCACAATTCAGGGGGTTCTTGAATGCATCTCACGTTCAAAAATAAGAAATAAAGCCCACAAAAATGAACATAATTATTGCAGAAATACAGAACATATAGAAAGTGCAAACCCGCCTTTTGTTGTCATGTTGATGCTCACAATTCAGGGGCTTCTTGAATGCACCTCACGTTCAAATATAATAAATAAAGTCCACAAAAATTGACATAATTATTGCAGAAATACAGAACATAGAGAAAGTGCAATCTGCTTGTGATGTCATGTTGATGCTCATAATCCCAGGGGTTCTTGAATGCACCCTGTTGTACTATTAAAATACCACCGTGCCATAAACATTTTCGTTTGAGCTGTTGAGGTGTTTAAATAATTTTGAAATCCATACAATCTTATCCTAAACATTTGTGCTGCCAAAAACAAATACTATTATGGTTCTTATGTTAACATTATGTTATTATTAATATTATCAATAACTTATTTCTTGAAATGAATAGTTTCTCACCTTCTTTGTCAAAGTATCCAAAATTTAGCATCGCTTGGAATTATGTCATCAGGAGAGACTTGTCCTTGAGCTACCATTTGAACGAGGTTTCCATGGCAACGGGTCCTGATGAGAGTGTGGGGGATACCGCTCGCAAAAACACCTCACAACCGAGTGCCATGGGTTGTATTGTGTGACACTGTGTGTGTGTGTGTGTGTGTGTGTGTGTGTGTGTGTGTGTGTGTGTGTGTGTGTGTGTGTGTGTGTGTGTGTGTGTGACTTTAAAACCAACCATTTACAATTAGTAAATAGTAGGCTAATATACTGTAGCTAATATAGACACTTACATCATGTCTATATTAGCTACATTACACTGGATTGTTATAGGCACAAAGTTGAAAAGCCAGCATCTGTGATGGTATGGGGGTGTATTAGTGCCCAAGACATGGGTAACTTACACATCTGTGAAGGCACCATTAATGCTGAAAGGTACATACAGGTTTTGGAGCAACATATGTTGCCATCCAAGCAACGTTATCATGGACGCCCCTGCTTATTTCAGCAAGACAATGCCAATCCACGTGTTACAACAGCGTGGTTTTATAGTAAAAGAGTGCGGGTACTAGACTGGCCTGCCTGTAGTCCAGACCTGTCTCCTATTGAAAATGTGTGGTGCGTAAAATACGAAGCCTAAAATACCACACCAGAGACCCCGGACTGTTGAACAACTTAAGCTGTACATCAAGCAAGAATGGGAACGAATTCCACCTGAAAAGCTTCAAAAAATGGTCTCCTCACTTCCTAAACGTTTATTGAGAGTTGTTAAAAGGAAAAGTGTTAGAATAATTATGTATAAGTTATCACACAACTCTTATGCTTAAAGGCCGTTGCTATAGTTGTTATCTATTGTGCTCTTTTCTGATTCGTGCAAGGGACACACAACTTGTTGTCTTCCACGGTATATGAGGGGTGTCCTCGCCGCAGATGTTTTCTTTGTTTCAGCCCGCTAACAGTCAAGGACTTCAAGTACCTCAACGAAGATAAGACGACAGCACGCAGATGAAGCAGAGACAAGGCAATCACAAGGCCCCCAGCACATTCCGTCACGCATTGTGCGTACTGGAGCTGCTTTGCATGATATGTGTGACCACTCCCTTTAGAGCACTGGTTCTTAACTTGGGTTCGATCGAACCCTAGGGGTTCGGTGAGTCGGCCTCAGGGGTTCGACAGAGCCTCCGCCGCGGAGGTCAAGACACACCCGACTCATCATGTAAATAAAAACTTCTCTCTATCGGCGTATTATGGATACCCCCAAACAATGTTCCCCCTAATTTTCCATATGCTTGAGCAAACGCAAAAACTCCTTGAGCATTCAGTGGAGCACATGTGAGCGACGTGCACATGCACTGTGGCCACACCAGCAGCACACCATTCCCAAACGTGACTAAATAACAAGTTAAATGTTTTCTTATTATAATCATTATAATCCAATAGATTATTTTCTAATATAAGTGTTTTGGCCCACTTGCAATGACAATAACAAAAAATATTGTTTTTCATGAGCTGTGTACTAGTATTGTATTTCTGGGTGGGGGTCCTGCTTTGGAAATAATTTGTACCCCTTTCAGATATCGCATTTAGTTCCCACTAAAACATTCACATGTTGCACAATGAGATGTAAACATGGGATCATGTGTACATTCCTGTAACTTTGTTTGTAAAATATATCTTTAATCGTATTTGTTTAATATAATAACACCATTTCATGATGAATATTTACTAATTAAGATTAAATTAAATTTTATTTTTCAGTAAAGAAGGCACATATGAAACTGGTGGGGTTCGGTACATCCAACAAGGTTATGAACCATTGCTTTAGAGGCAGCCACAGTGATGTTAACTAGGGAACTCCTGAATAAATAGAGGAGTGTGTGGGGCTGTACCTTAGAGCGTGGTGGGAGATTGTAACTGAGTGTACAGCCCTAAACGTTTCTCCTCATGAGCAAAATTAAACTCTGTCTCTGCCTGATTGCTTGCTTCTTGTCTCGTTTAATAGATAGTTTGGTGTTTGAACCTGACAAAAGACCATGTAACACAGTGGTAAAAATGCCCCTGTGCCAACTTTTTTGCAATGTGTTGCTGCCTTTAAATTCTAATTGAATGATTATTTGCATTAAATATCTTGTCTTTGCAGTTTATTCAATTGAATATAAGTTGAAAATTATTTGAAAATCATTACATTCTGTTTTTATTTACGAATTACACAACGTGCCAACTTCACTGGTTTTGGGTTTTGTATAAGGCGCTTAATTTTTTTGCGGCCAGACAGATTTGTTTTTTGTATTTTTGGTCCAATGTGGCTCTTTCAACATTTTGGGTTGCAGATATTTTCTTTAAAGTGTTTAAATAGTGGGGCGAGCATGATAAATCAAGTCTTCAGCCTGTTGGCATGTAGGTAATAATAAATCAATATTATTCGGTTCTCAGTTGAATTTCAATTTAAGGGGTCGTGGAAAAAAATATAATGGTGGGCATAACAACAAATAATTGAGAAGCACTGGATTATGTCTACGTATTTGTGCACCGAGCACAAACGTGCCCAAAAGCTATCTAGCGACAACATTGCAAAAGACACGCAAAAAAGCACTTTTCCTGATTAAAGTTTGAAAAGGAGCGTTGGCGTGAAGAAGTAACGTAGGTGTTTTCTGCTGTCGACGGCGTGAAAGTTCCCCCACATAATGAGTGGTGCACGCGGAGGTGGAGGTGTGCTTGGTGGAGGTTACACCTACACTTTCCCCGACCGAACATCACTTCTAAACAAAGTCAATTAGCGGGAAAGTGATGTTTGCTGGAATTAACTGCTGCCGGGGGTTGAGGGGAGGAAAGCAGCTGCTTTTAATCACCTCGCTTTTTAAGACGTGCCGGAAGAAGGGTATAATTAATAACGTGATAAATACGACGCTACATGGAGGCACGGAGTGTTGTTTTGCATCCTTTAATGGCGGAGGCGGTGACTGAATACTTCTTTCTAAACATTGTGGTCTCTTGTTTTTTTTTTTTGTTCTTACTCTTTTATGTCTAACACAGGTACAAAAGTGTGTATAATCATATACAAATTGACTGTATATGCATGTAGCGTACCGGTATAAGCCACACCCACTAAATTTTTTAAAATACAGTAATACAGAACATAGAGAAAGTGCAAACTGCTTGTGTTGTCATGTTGATGCTTATAATTCAGGGGGTTATTTAATGGGTTTTTGTTTGTTTTTTGAACGCGAGGTGCAAACAGAAAAATTGAAATAATTATTGCAGAAATACTCCAGCACCCCCCGTGACCCCAAAAGGGACAAGCGGTAGAAAATTGAATGTATGGATGGATACAGAACATAGAAAAATTGCAAACAGCTTGTGTTGTCATGTTGATGCTCATAATTCAGGGAGTTCTTGAATGCACCTCGCGTTCAAAATCAATAAATGACATCCACAAAAGTTGTCATAATTATTGCAGAAATACAGAACATAGAGAAAGTGCAAACTGCTTGTGTTCTGTTGTCATGTTGATACTCACAATTCACGGGGTTCTTGAATGCACCTCGCGTTCAAAAATAAAAAACAATCAATCAGAGAAATTGACATAATTATTGCAGAAACACAGAACATAGAAAAAGTGTAAAAACAAACAGCATTGTCATGTTAATGCTCATAATTCAGGGGGTTCTTGAATGCACCTCACAATCAAAAATAATAAATAAAATCCACAAAAATTGACATAATTATTGCAGAAATACAGAACATAGAGAACGTGCAAATTGCTTGTGTTGTCATGTTGATACTCACAATTCAGGGGGTTCTTGAATGCACTTTGCGTTCAAAAATACAAAAACTAACAAAAGCATTTACATAAATATTGCAGAAATACAGTACATAGAGAAAGTGCAAACTGCTTGTGTTGTCATGTTGATACTCACAATTCAAGGGGTTCTTGAATGCAACTCGTGTTTTAAAATTAAAAAAAAAATAAAAGGAGAAATTGACATAATTATTGCAGGAATACAGAACATAGAAAAAGTGCAAAAACAAACTGTTGTTATGTTGATGCTCATAATTCAGGGGATTCTTGAATGCACCCCGTGTTCAAAAATAAAAAAAACAAATAGAAAAATTGACATAATTATTGCCAAAATACAGAACATAGAGAAAATGCAAACAGCTTGTGTTGTCATGTTGATACTCACAATTCAGGGGGTTCTTGAAAGCACCTCGCGTTTAAAAATACAAAACCTAACAGAAAAATTGACATAATTATTGCAGAAATACTGAACATAGAGAAAGTGCAAATTGATTGTGTTGTCATGTTGATGCTCATAATTCAGGGAGTTCTTGAATGCACCTCGTGTTCAAAAAAAAAATTAAAACATTTATATAATTATTGTAGAAATACAGAACATGGAGAAAGTGCAAACTGCTTGTGTTGTCATGTTGATACTCACAATTCAGGGGGTTCTTGAATGCACCTCGCGTTCAAAAATAAACACAGAAAAATGGACATAATTATTACAAACATACAGAACATAGAGAAAGTGCAAAAACAAACTGTGTTGTCATGTTGATGCTCATAATTCAGGGGTTCTTGAATGCACTTCGCGTTGCAAAAAAAATCTAAAAACAGAAAAATTGACATAATTATTGCAAAAATACAGAACATAGTGAAAATGCAAACAGCTTGTGTTGTCATGTTGATACTCACAATTCAGGGGGTTCTTGAATGCACCTCGCGTTCAAAAACAGAAAAAAACCCTGAAAAATTGACATAATTATTGCAGAAATACAGAACATGGAGAAAGTGCAAAAACAAACTGTGTTGTCATGTTGAGGCTCATAATTCAGGGGGTTCTTGAATGCACCTCACAATCAAAAACAAGAAATAAAATCCACAAAAATTGACATAATTATTGCAGAAATACAGAACACAGATAATGTGCAAACTTATTGTGTTGTCATGTTGATGATCATAATTAAGGGGGTTATTGAATGTTTTTTTTAGATTTTTGAACGCGAGGTGCAAACAGAAAAATTTAAATAATTATTGCAGAAATACTCCAGCACCCCCCGCGACCCCAAAAGGGACAAGCGGTAGAAAATTGAATGTATGGATGGATACAGAACATAGAAAAAGTGCAAACAGCTTGTGTTGTCATGTTGATGCTCATAATTCAGGGGGTTCTTGAATGCACTTCGCCTACAAAAATAAAAAATAAAAAAACAGAAAAGTTGACGTAATTATTGCAGAAATACAGAACATAGAGAAAGTGCAAACTGCTTGTGTTGTCATGTCGATACTCACAATTCACGGGGTTCTTGAATGCAACTCGCGTTCAAAAATAAAAAATAAACAAAGAAATTGGAATAATTCTTGCAGAAATACAGAACATAGAAAAGTGTAAAAACAAACTGCATTGTCATATTGATGGTCATAATTCAGGGAGTTCTTGAATGCACCTCGCGTTAAAAAATAAACAAAACATCTAACAGAAAAATTTACATAATTATTGCAGAAATACAGAACATAGAGAAAGCGCAAATTGCTTGTGTTGTCATGTTGATGCTCATAATTCAGGGAGTTCTTGAATGCACCTCGCATTCAAAAACAAAAAAACCAAACCGAAAAATTGACATAACTGTTGTAGAAATACAGAACATGGAGAAAGTGCAAAAACAAACTGTGTTGTCATGTTGATGCTCATAATTCAGGGGGTTCTTGAATGCACCTCACAATCAAAAATAAGAAATAAAATCCACAAAAATGTACATAATTATTGCAGAAATACAGAACACAGAGAATGTCGCGACCTTCCTGACAATGCTAAAATGCTAAAATGTAAACTATTGTCAACCTGCACATCAATGCAGTTTCTATGCCGCTGGACAAAGCTCAAACAAAATCTCGTTGTTCATGTATGACTTAAGTGTTATTATGACGATGACAATAAAGGAATTGATTGATTGAATGTGCAAACTGCTTGTGTTGTCATGTTGATGCTCATAATTCAGGGGGTTCTTGTACATAATTTTTGCGAAATACAGAACATAGAGAAAGTGCAAACTGCTTGTGTTGTCATGTTGATGCTCATAATTCAGGGAGTTCTTGAATGCACCTCGCTTTCAAAATTAATAAATGACAACCACAAAAGTTGCCATAATTATTGCAGAAATACAGAACATAGAGAAAGTGCAAACTGCTTGTGTTGTCATGTTGATGCTCACAATTCAGGGGGTTCTTGAATGCAACTCGCGTTCAAAAATAAACAAAAAATCTAACAGAGAAATTGACATAATTATTGCAGAAATACAGAACATAGAAAAAGTGTAAAAACAAACTCTTGTCATGTTGATGCTCAGAATTCAGGTTTTTTTTAATGCACCTCACAATCAAAAATAAGAAACAAACAGAAAAATTGACATAATTATTGCAGAAATACAGAACATAGAGAAAGTGCAAATTGCTTTTGTTGTCATGTTGATGCTCATAATTCGGGGAGTTCTTGAATGCACCTCACGTTCAATAAAAAATAAAACTAAACAAAAAATGTACATAATTATTGCAGAAATACAGAACATAGAAAAGTGCAAACTGCTTGTGTTGTCATGTTGATGCTCATAGTTCAGGGGGTTCTTGAATGCACCTCGCGTTCAAAAATAAAAAAACAGAAATATTGACATCATTATTGCAAAAATACAGAACATAGAGAAAGTGCAAACTGCTTGTGTTGTCATGTTGATAGTCACAATTCAGGGGTTCTTGAATGCCCCTCGCATTCAAAAATAAAAACAGAAAAATTGACATAATTATTACAGAAATACTGCGATGAGGTCGCGACTTGTCCAGAGTGTACCCCGCCTTCCGCCCCATTGTAGCTGAGATGGGCTCCGGTGCCCCTCGCGACCCCAAAAGGGAATAAGCGGTAGAAAATGGATGGATGGATGGATTACAGAAATACAGAACAGAGAAAGTGCAAAAACAAACTGTTTTGTCATGTTGATGCTCATAATTCAGGGGGGTTTTGAATGCACCTCACAATCAAAAATAAGAAATAAAATCCACAAAAATGTACATATTTATTGCAAAAATACAGAACATAGAGAAAGTGCAAACTGCTTGTGTTGTCATGTTGACACTCACAATTCAGGGGGTTCTTGAATGCACCTCGCGTTCAAAAATAAAAACAGAAAAATTGACATAATTATTACAGAAATACAGAACATAGGAAAAGTGCAAAAACAAACTGTGTTGTCATGTTGATGCTTATAATTCAGGGGTTCTTGAATGCACCTCGCAATCAAAAATAAGAAATAAAATCCAGAAATATTGACGTAATTATTGCAGGAATACAAAACATAGAGAAAGTGCAAACCCTCCTTTTGTTGTCGTGTTGATGCTTACAATTCAGGTTTTTTTTTAAAATGCACCTCACGTTCAAAAATAAGAAATAAAGTCCACAAAAATTAACATCATTATTGAAGAAATACAGTGCATAGAGAAAGTGCAAGCTGCTTGTGTTGTCATGTTGATGCTGATAATTTAGGGGGTTCTTGAATGCAAGTCACGTTCAAAAATAAAAAAACAAACAGAGAAATTGACATAAATATTGCAGAAATACAGAACAAGTGTAAAAACAAACCGTTGTCATGTTGATGCTCATAATTCAGGGGATTTTGAATGCACTTCTCGTTCAAAAAAAAAAAAAAAAAAAACATTAACATAATTATTGCAAAAATACAGAACATAGAGAATGTGCCAACTGCATGTGTTGTCATGTTGATAGTCACAATTCAAGGGGTTCTTGAATGCACCTCACGTTCAAAAATAAAAACAGAAAAATTGACATACAGTAATTATTACAGAAATATAGAACATAGAGAAAGTGCAAAAACAAACTGTGTTGTCATGGTGATGCTCATAATTCAGGGGTTCTTGAATGCACCTCGCAATCAAAAATAAGAAATAAAATCCAGAAATATTGACATAATTATTGCAGAAATACAGAACATAGAGAATGTGCAAACTGCTTGTGTTGTCATGTTGATGGTCATAATTCAGGGGGTTCTTGAATGCACCTCTCGTTCAAAAATAAAAAATAAAAAAACTGAAAAATTGACATAATTATTGCAAAAATACAGAACAGAGAAAGTGCAAACTGCTTGTGTTGTCATGTTGATACTCACAATTTAGGGGGTTCTTGAATGCACCTCGCGTTCAAAAATAAACCCAGAAAAATTGACATAGTTATTACAGAAATACAGAACATAGAGACAGTGCAAAAACAAACTGTGTTGTCATGTTGAAGCTCATAATTCAGGGGTTCTTGAATGCACCTCACAATCAGAAATAAGAAATACAATCCAGAAATATTGACATAATTATTGCAGAAATACAAAACATAGAGAAAGTGCAAACCCTCCTTTTGTTGTGTTGATGCTTACAATTCAGGTTTTTTTTTTTTTTAATGCACCTCACGTTCAAAAATAAGAAATAAAGTCCACAAAAATTAACATAATTATTGCAGAAATACAGTGCATAGAGAAAGGGCAAGCTGCTTGTGTTGTCATGTTGATGCTCATAATCCCAGGGGTTCTTAAATGCACCCTGTTGTAATATAATTTTCTGCATAATCATATACACGTTGACTGTATATGCATGTACCGTGCAGTTATAAGCCACACCAACTAAATTTTAGAAGAAAAAAAAAGTTTTTCCATATATTAGCCGCATTGGACTATAAGCCACAGATATATACGTTGTGAAATGAGTTATTTGCACAGACATATTTAATAAATGTTTATTTACATACCGTAATCGTGTCTGTAACACGGCAGTAAAACTGCTGATCAAACAAAACAGAAGTCATCGTCATGGAGCCACTAGCTGCGGAAGCTAACTCTCTGTGGAGGGAGATGTAGGAGCAAAGGTCACCGCCTCTGTCCATGGTGCTGAGGACAGTGCACCATCAGACGGGGGGGCGTGGCAATGCTGACGGTGAGACACAGCTGGCAGGGGATTAGATTTCACAGGTGGTACGTGTTAATCTAATCACCTGTTGTCTTTAACAGTAAGCGGCCGGGAGGAGAGAGGAAGAGAGGATACGGACGTGACTGAAAAGTCACGATCTGCGAGAGAAAACGTTTGTGAAAAACATATGGTCATTAAAAACCTTGTTAAACCTGCACGCTGGGCTCCTGTGCCGTGTCTTCCACACTCTCCAATCAGCTAAACAGACTCAATAACTCCACGCTGACGTTTTGGCGAGTTTACAAAACTGAAACAATACAAAAATGAAAAATAAAATCCGCACTATTTTCAACAAGCCATGATGACATTTGAATGATGGATTTAAGGAGAGCAGTGAAGACAAACATGGAGTGAGAACTGGGCCGTTTAGACAGGCATTATTTGTCTTGATAGATGTTTGCTTCGTTAGTTCCAGGTGCAGCCGAGCGGAAGACGGAAAGCAAGGACGACTTCTCGCCACGGATGACAAGCTGTGCTCACTGACCCACTAATTGATCGGGGTGGTGTCGCTTCTCACCTCGCTGGATGGATGGAGTGTGACCAGGAGACTCTTGGAAGGCACACCTGGAGATTCATGTGTTCATTGGTCCGCTGACTTCTGACTTGCTGTCATTTCCAGACATTCTGCTGCTTTCCCGCCTTTCTCTCCTCACCCGTCAGTAAAATGGCCGCCTGGCAATGTTTGCACGCACTAGATTTGAGACTTTAGTACAGAAGTGTTTACTGAGCACAAAACATCATGAGTTGAGGTGTGTCCTTCTACCTCCAAATATTGGGTCATGAATCCAAATTAAATAAATACAAAAGCTTCTCTAAACTAAATGTTTCTTGATGCCAGCAGAAATGAGAAAGTGTTTCTTCTTCTTCTTCTTCCCCTTCTTATTTTTCTTCTCCTTCTTTTTCTTCTCCTTCACCTTCTTCTTCTCCTTCTTCCACTTCTTCTCCTTCACCTTCTTCTTCCACTTCTTCTACTTCTTCCACTTCTTCACCTTCTTCTACTTCTTCTTCACCTTCTTTTTCTTCTTCTTCTCCTTCTTTCTTCTCCTTCTCCTTCTTACCATTCTTCTACATTTTTCTTCTTCCCCTTCTTTTTCTTGCCATTTTTCTTTCCCTTCTTCTGCCCCTTCTTCTTATATTTCCCCTTCTTCTTTTCCTTCTTCTTCTTCTTCCCATTCCCCTTCTTCTTTCCCTTCTTCCCTTGTTCTTTTTCTTCTTCTTCTTCTTCCTCACATTCTTTTCCCCTTCTTCTTCTTCTTCCCATTCCCCTTCTTCTTTCCCTTCTTCCCTTGTTCTTTTTCTTCTTCTTCTTCTTCCTCACATTCTTTTCCCCTTCTTCTTCTTCCCCTTCTTCTACTGCTTCTTCTCCTTCTTCTACTTCTTCTCCTTCTTCCCCTTCTTCTTCTTCTTCTTCTCCTTCTTTCTTATCCTTCTCCTTCTTACCATTCTTCTGCTTTTTTCTTCTTCCCTTCTTTTTCTTGCCATTTTTCTTTCCCTTCTTTTGCCCCTTCTTCTTCTTATATTTCCCCTTTTTCTTTTCCATCTTCTTCTTCCCCTTCTTCTTTCCTTTCTTCCCTTGTTTTTTTTCTTCTTCTTCTTCCTCACCTTCTTTTCCCCTTCTTCTTTCCCTTCTTCCCCTTGTTCTTTTTCTTCTTCTTCTTCTTCTTCCTCCCTTTCTTTTTACCCTTCTTTTTCTTCTTCTTCTTCTTACCCTTCTTCTCCTTCCCCTTCTTCTTCCTCTTCCCCTTTGTCCCCTTCTTTTTCTTCCCCTTCTTCTTCCCCTGCTTTTCCTTCCCCTTCTTCTTCTTCTTCTTCATTCCCTTCTTCTTCTCCTTCTTTTCCTTCCCTTTCTTCTTCGTTCCCTTCTTCTTCTTCTTTTCCTTCTTCCCCTTGTTCTCCTTCTTCTGCTTCCCCCTTCTTTTCCCCCTTGCTCTTCTTCTTACCCTTCCCCTTCTTTTTCTTCCTCTTCCCTTTCTTCTTCCCTTCTTCTTTTCCTTCCTTTTCTTCTTCCCTTTCCCCGTCTTCTTCCTCTTCCCCTTCTTCCCCTTCTTTTTCAAGTTCCTCTTTCCCTTCTTCTTCTTCTTCCCATTCCCAATCTTCTTTCCCTTCTTCTTCTTTTTTCTTTTCCCCCTTCTTTTTCTTCCCATTTTTGTTTCCCTTCTTCTTCCCCTTCTTCTTCCCATTCCTCCCCTTGTTCTTTTTCTTCTTCTTCTTCCTCCCCTTCTTTTTCCCTTGTTCTTCTTCTTCTTCCCCTTCTTCTTCTCCTTCTTCTTCTTCCTCCTCTTCCCCTTCGTCCCCTTCTTTTTCTTCCTCTTCTTCTTCCCCTTCTTTTTCTTCTTTATTTTTTAATTAACTCACTAAACGTTTATATTTTAAGTATATATATATTTTTTATATTGAAAGCTTCTTATATTTTATATCAGGGGTGTCTAAACGTTTTTGCACCAAGGGTCGCATACTGAAAAGGCAAGTATGGGTGATTTTTATTTTTATTTTTTTTATTTAAAAAAAAAAAAAATATATATATACATATATATATTTAAAGACACAACTTTGTGTTATAAGTGACTAAGCATATTATTAGTTTAAAAATCTCATTACATTACAATTTCCTGCTTTTTTCTTACATTTTTACAGCTTTAATTTTAGAAAGATATGTTATCAATTTAAAATTAATTGAAAATGTTTATTTTGAGAGCTTCTAATATTTTTGTAATTAATTCATGAGTTAGTATTTTATTTTTTAATCAACTAACTAAACTTTGTTTATATTTTAAGTATATTATATTTTTGTTTTCTTTGAGAGCTTCTAATATTTTTCTAATTAATTCATTAGTTAGTATTTAATTTTTTGAATTAACTAAGTAAACTTTGTTTGTATTTTAAGTATATTTTTATTCTTATTTGGAGAGCTTCTAATATTTTAGATCAGGGTTGTCTAAACGTTTTTGCACCAAGGGTCGCATACTGAAAAGTCAAGTATGGGTGATTTTTATTTTTCATTTAAAAAAAATAAAAATAAAAACATTTATATATTTAAAGATACAACTTTGTGTAAGAAGTGACTAAGTATATTATTATTAGTTTAAAAATCTCAGCCTTTTCTCATTACATTCCAATGTTTTGCTTTTTTCTTACATTTTTACAGTTTTAATTTTAGAAAGATATGTTATTAATTGAAAATACACAACTTTTCAAATTTCTGCAGACACGTTAGGTGTAGTTGCACAAAGCATCGCCAATAGCAGCCTGAATTTTACTTGGTATCGTATCGGAAAGAAACTCGGTGGTATCGCACTTTGCTATCAAGTACTAAACATGTACATTTCCACATCTACAGTAACCATCAAAGTATTTAATTTCATAGCAATATCATCATTACGCACACTAAATATTGTTTATTTGATCATTTTTAGCAGGCCCTTGCAGGCGTTATGATGCTAACACTGGAATATTGTAAAGATAAGCAATTAAAATGCTTATTCAGCATTTCTCTCCCATGTTTCTTCTCTAATTCACCTTTCTGGATCCTCTTCTCCGCCAAAATGAGACATCATCCTCTCCTTTCTTCTTCCTATCATTTCAACGACCTCTTCTGATATCTATTCAAGTGACTAAATGCGTAATTGTCTGTCAAACACATTTTCTCTGCACAGGAGGGAAGGAGATCGTCTGATGAATTGAAATGCTTTCATGACTCCTGGCAAAACAAAAACAACAACAACAAAAAAGGATTCGCATGATGACACAAGTATGACAGCAATTTGCAACATTAGGATCCAGGCTGTGGCTATTGAATATTTTAGCAAAGGAGCAAAATATTGTTTATTGTGTTGAAATAATTGAGCAATCGGATAAAAAACACTTTAAGTCTGCAATCTGTATTTTGGGGGAAATGGTAGAAATAATGATGTGTCTGCTTGCCATAAACTTCATTTTATATGTTTCTAATGAATACACATCACCAACATTGAAATTGCGCTTTTAATATGCGTGCATCGATATAAAAAATGATCATCTTTGCTAGGGGTGCACACACAAAAAAAACATAGATTCACATTGTCAGGTTCAAACACTGATGACATCTATTAAACAAGACAAGAAGCAAGGAATTAAACAGAGACAAAATTCATTTGGCTCAATTTGAGGAGAGTCGCCTGGACACTGCACCCTTGTACAGTGTCTCAGCACGCTCTGGCGAAAGATTGTACGCCTCCTCCTTTATTTGGACTTTCCCTGACCACATGGCAACAGCTGCTTCCAAAGGGACGTGGGTCGTAAACAGCGTTGCCTTTGGTTACAGAACAGTCAAAAAAAAAAGGTCGTAAACACTTCACAGGAAAGGTCGTAAAACAGTTCAAAGAAAGGTTCGTAAAAGACTTCAAAAAAGCGGTGTCTGGAACTATCTAGATCCTGCCTTCTCTCCGCTTTGTAGTCCTTGGGTTAAAACAATATCTTTCTGTTGATTACAATACATGAAAGAAAACAGAACACCTTCATGTTGCTTCCCCCCCTACACAGTGGAGTTTTACAAGCCTTCTTCTTGGTAGGTTCAAAGACAGCTTTTGGTCTTCTCGCCGGGAACTCATTTCAACACAAAGTTCTTAGATAAAATTATTCTAACACACATCCAAATCGCGATTCTTATTTATTACGATTCTTAATCAATTAATAATTTTTGAAAAATTTGTAAAAAAAAATAAATTAAAAATTAAAAAAAGAAGAATACATGTTTAAAAATAAGTTTTTAGGCCATACCCATGCCACCAGAAGGAGCTTTTCTAACCTGTTTTAAAATAGTTTCATTATCATTATTATACCAAATAATACATTGCGAGAATCGGTTTAAATTATGAATTGAATCGTCACCCCAAGAATCGGAATCGAATCGAAATGTGCACAATGATTCACATCTGTGCAGTCTAAATATTTTAAATTTTTGTTCGCTAAACTCAATAATAAAATAATAAAAAATTGATCTAATCACTGTATTGTTGACCATATAATATGCTATACTCGGTATCGTTACTGTCAATATTTGTATTGCTCTGTCTGTTAACATGTCTCTTAGCTCCAGTGATAATAATACTTGTAGAAAACTGTCTTTGTCTGCTTCCATGGAGGCGGAGATTATTTAACCGCTTGTCAGGCTACGTGTCATCAACATGCATTGTCATGATATGACGACACTATTAAAATCTCTATTGTCAACCAAATGTATATCATTTTCTAACCTCTATCATGTATATCAAGGTTTCTTAACCATTTTGAACTCAGGGCCCATTTCTTTCCACTACAGACGGGCCCGAGGCCCACTGAAATATCAACACTGCATTGGTAATCTTACTCTTGATTTTAATCGCATTAAATAATTATATCTAACCTACCTACAGTTTACAACCTTGTCAAATGATATAAAACCATGTGGTAATCACAAAGATTGTTATTATTTATTTATGTAATGCTTTTGATCATGTTTTGTTTGGCTATGTTCTGTTGGTTTTTGGACTCCATAGTTTCTGTTTTTTCACTCCCTTGTTTTGTCACCATGGCGACCCATTAGTTTTCACCTGTCATGTGTTCGGACTCACGCACCTGTCACTAATTATGCCTTTATTATTTAAGCCGGTAGTTGCCAGGTAGTCGACCTGGCGACATTACCCCTGTCACTCCTATGATTACGCGTTCCATGCCATAGTTCCATGCTTGACCAAGTAAGTTTTTGTTTATTTGTGTCACAGTAAGTGTTTATTTGTTTCATGCCCATAGTTTACGCCTTTGTGGTAGTTTTTTGTTCCTTAGCCAAGTTTGTGTCTCCGCCTTGTGCGCACCTTTTGTTTGCACTTTTATAGTATAATTAACACATGTATTTACCTTCCTGCCATGTCCGGTCCAGTCGATTTGCACCACGGGAAAACAATCCACGCAGTAATTTGCCTCACCATAGTCCAAGTCGTGACAATTTAACACATACACCTTAGGCTTAGGTCAGGCTGATTAGTAAAATAAGTACTAACCAAATAGGGACTCATGACTGATGAAAAATACATTTACATGCAATTATGTTGTGCCAAAATAAACTAAATCAATAAAAACTTATATTACTATATTAATATTATTATCATATTGCATTATAATAAACTGACAATTAATATATTTCCTAATTAAACTGTCAATAACATTAAAGTGCAAATCAAAATACAGCTTTACCACTTTAGTCATCATTTTTGTGCTTTAGAAACTCCTTCATGACTTCTTTGTCATGTCTGTGTGATCATGTTTTTGTTTTGGTCATGTTCGGTTTTGTTTTTGTGCACTTTTGTTTTGTCACCATAGCAACCAATCCAATCCAATCCAATCCACTTTATTTATATAGCACATTTAAACAACAAAATGTTTCCAAAGTGCTGCACAACAATATTAAACACAATTAAAAACAATATAAAATAAATATGATTAAAAACAATTTCAAAGAGTAAAACCAATTAAAACAGTAAATAGAAAGCAAAATTTTAAAAACACAGAGGACAACAGAGGACCACACAACTCACGTAGTGTTAAAAGCCATTAGTTTTCACCTGTCACGTCACGCACCTGTTTCACGTTTTGAGTCACGCACCTGTTTTCGTTAATCATGTCTATAGTATTTAAGTTCATTGTTTTCAGTTTGTCGTTCTGACGACATCCCGCATTTATACTCTCCACACACCCTTATGACCCTTGCTGCGCTTTTTCATGCCGTTTTTTCATCCAAGCAAGTTTTCTTTATTCATGCCATAGTTTGCAAGTTTTGTTTAATTGTTCATAGTTTCTGCCAATGTACAAGTTCTGTGTTTATAGTCTAGTTTTGTACCTCCGCCCCTGTGCGCGCCTTTTGTTTGATCCTTTTTTTGTAGTTATAGTTTTTAAATAAATCATGTATTTACCTTCACGCCACATCTGGTCCAATTCACTTGCACCTCGGGAGAACAAACCAAGCCATAGTCCAAGTCGTGACATTCTTTTGTTTGCTTGGGATTGTCATTACTGCCACAAGTGGTGGAAAAGTGCATTACAACTGTTGTGGCCCATACAGACGACAGCTGAGAAACGGGTATTTTTTGGCAGCCCTTGTGGCCCAATATTGGTAAGGAAATATTTCTGGAACATTGTTGCCCCGAGGGGGCCGCCAAAAAATACCCGTTTCTCAGCTGTGGTACGTTTAGGCTGCGGCAGTAATCGGTTGTAATGCACTTTTCAACCACTTGTGGCAGTAATGACAACATCAAACAAACAGAAGAAGTCCGGAGCTGAAGTTTCTTAAGCGCAAAAATTATGAAAACTTTTTTTTTTTTTTTTTCTTTTTATACTTTTATTTTGGTTGTCTCATTTTTGCTGGGTGATAGTTCATGTTGCACCGGGAAAAAAATCCCACTTTGTAAACCTTCACTGACAATAACCATAAAAGGATTGTGGTGATCCTGGAGACGGTGGATACCATCAAATGCATCTGGAGCTGCTTGCTCTTCACTTTCCAAATGAACATCAGAAGATAAAAGCTGGCAGTCGACTGTTGACAATGTGAAGTTATCTGAGGGTGACTGATTTGAACGCGGTCGATTGGCTCGTGCACACGGATGTTTCCTAATTACGGATAAAGTGCCCACGGCAGCATTAACGCGACAACATCTACACGCGTTTGACTGCACCTGTCTTGCTCTAATTCCAGCCTCAGACTTTTCTGCACAGCTGTATATTTGCTTATTCAGCACATTCCCGAAAGAAATGAAGGCGCTTGAGCGTGACTTTCTAGGATGGGAGCGTTGTCTCGTCAAAACCAGCAAAGGAGCGGAAGCAATCGATCAGTCAAGTATTGCTTAAGACGGGTAAACACTTTATTCCTCCAAATTCAAAGTTCCCAGCAGTATCCACGGATTAGTAGAAAAATAGAAGCAATTGCATGAGAGTAAGTCAATTTAACGCCAACGCTTGACTTGAATCTTTTATACGCTGGATTTGGGATGCTTGCTAGAAGAAGTCATGGAATTGTTATTGTGGCAAAATAATTTGCAAATGCGCACCTCAAACGTGTCTGTGTACTAATTTGTGTGTCTGTATCACAATATGTGTGTGTAATCAGAGCTGTGTGCACGTGTTTTACGTTGTCTGTCCGTATTTTATATATATATATATATATATATATATATACATATACATACATATATATATATATATATATATATATATATACACATATATATATATATATATATATATACACATATATATATATATATATATATATATACATATACATATACACATATATATATATATATATATATATACACATATATACATATACACATATATATATATATATACATATATATATATATATATATATATATACATATATACATATACACATATATATATATATATATATGTGTATATTAATGAAAATGAGTAAAATTAACTGTTAAAGGTTAGTACTATTAGTGGACCAGCAGCACGCACAATCATGTGTGCTTACGGACTGTATCCCTTGCAGACTGTATTGATATATATTGATATATAATGTAGGAACCAGAATATTAATAACAGAAAGAAACAACCCTTTTGTGTGAATGAGTGTGAATGAGTGTAAATGGGGGAGGAAGGTTTTTTGGGTTGGTGCACTAATTGTAAGTGTATCTTGTGTTTTTTATGTTGATTTAATAAAAAATTAAAAAATTTAAAAAAATAACAAACGATACCGATAATTTAAAAAAAACGATACCGATAATTTCCGATATTACACTTTAACGCATTTATCGGCCGATAATATCGGCCTGCTGTATATATATATACATATATATATATATATATACATATACATATACATATATATATACATATATATATACATATATATATACATATATATATACACATATATTACATGTACAAATATGATAGTAAAAGTGATAGCAAAGAAGCAGTTAGTGAAGTAACTATTAACACAGAAATGAAGAAGATTATTGCACTACAAATGGAGCGATACAAATACCAATATAAATAACACTATTGATAATGAATAATAACAATAATTATGTTACGCAGCTTACTGGAGGGTTCGTTCCCCCAGGATGCAGACGGACCACTCCGAACAGGACGTGCAGGTAGGAACATGATTTATTCTTCGAAACGCAAAGAAGTACCAAAAACAGAAAACAAGCCGAAGGAACAGCGTGCCGATTGCACTGAATGCTAAGGCTACCACTTAGCATAGACTAGAAGTGAAGGAATACTCACGTAGCAGGTTGCGTGTAGCAAACAATGAAGCCAGGCCGACTGACCGGCAAAGGCAGGCTTAAATAATGCCTCTGATTAGTGCTCGGGAAACAGGTGAGCGTCCCAAACACCAATCAGAGACAAATGGAAATAATAAGCAACCATGGTAACTAAAAACAAACTCAAGGGTGCACAAAAACAGGAACTGAGGTAGTCCAAAACTAACAGAAAATAACAAAACATGACATAACAAATGACCTCTATCAAATGCAACAATACATATATGTAATGATAACTTCCATTACAAACTAAAGCAGATAAATGGAGGGGAAGAAGTGGAGTGAAGTGAATTATATTTATAAAAACCTCAGCGAGGTCAATGCCCGGGAATGGCAGGCCACCAGACCGCAGTCCGCGCCGGCCGAGGATGCACTCCGGAACCCCAACCTACCCGTGCATGTGATGTGGGAATATATAAGTTAAAATTAGAGTTCAGTCGTTACAGCCAACCTCCAGTCCCTATTAATGTGTGTAACGTGTGGGAGACATGTATGCTTGCAGGAACTAATAATGCGATTCAAATTGGGGGACATCAAGGCCATGGTGGGCCCCTACCATGCCGAGCTCCTCAAACCCTAAGTGTCTAACATGCAGCTAAAATTGAGGTATGGATGAGCAGGGGACAAGTCAGGAGGACTGGAGCCCCATAGAGGCATCCTCATCCCCCTGCCATGCCTCCCCACAGGACAATCCCTCAAAGTTTTCTATGTGTGTGTGTGCTATAAGTAGGAGGAGCAGAGTCATTCTTCATCTAAATTGGAATATATGGACATCCTTGCAGTCAGTATCCTAATGACAGCAAACATTGTACAGTAAGCGATGTTTTATTATGTTTGTTGACTCTCATAAAGTCTGCAGTGAGTAATAATCAGTGATGGTGATATATTAAAAAAAAAGCTAACGTCGTGATCAATGTTCCCTCGAAGGTGCGCGTCTGTGCAATTGCGCACTGCTCAAGCGTCCTCTGCGCACGGCAAATCTATGCCACGCACAAAATCAAATAAAAAAATAAGCCCATAACTATTTTCGACACGACACGGACACGACAGAGAAAACAGTTTTCGTCATCATTGTTCAAATATTGTAACGTCTGTCGAGACGCTTTGAGGACATGAATTCCATCCATCACTTTACTGAGCAAAACTCTTTATTGTCGGCCATAAACACATCACCAAAACATTAGTAAAAAAATTATATCTAGCAAAAGTGGTCATTTTCTGCAGTACAAACCAGACCAAAAGCAACTTTGTTATATCAACAGCAGCCGCTCGCTCTTTCTCACTTGCGCCAACACATGCACATATGGCACTTAGCCAGTGATGCGTTTACAGACACACAAAAAGTCGGACAACTCCAACACCACACATACAATGTAATTCCAGGTCGTTACACTATGATTTACCAATCAAATGTGTGCTTATTCTCGTGTCATTCATTAGGAATCTTAATTTATGAACATTAATCATGAAATTCTGTTAGTATATTAAATAAATACTAATAAAAATATATTTTTTACAAACAGGAAGTTGCAGGAATGTACACATGATCCCCTGCTTACATCTCATTGTGCAACATGTGAATGTTTTAACGGGAACTAAATGCAATGTCTGAAATGGGTACAAATTATTTCCAAAGCAGGACCTCCACCCAGACAAACAATACAAGTACACAGTTCATGAAAACAATATTTTTTGTTATTGTCATTGTAAGTGGGCCTAAACACTTATATTAGAAAATCATCTCATGGAATTGACTGCTGTCATTTGATTATAATAATAAGAGAATGTTGTCTGTCTATCTGTGTTGGCCCTGCGATGAGGTGGGGACTTGTCCATGGTGTACACCGCCGTCTGCCCGAATGCAGCTGAGATAGGCTCCAGCAACCCCCCGCGACCCCGAAAGGGACAAGCGGTAGAAATTGGATGGATGGATGGAGATTGAACTTATTTAGTCAGGTTTGGGACAGGTGTGCTGCTGGTGTAGCCACAGTGTGCACGTCTGATGTTGCTCACATGGGCTCCACTGAATGCTCAGGGAGTTTTTGTGTTTGCTCACACACATGAAAAATTAGAGGGAACATTGGTCGTGATGCGTTTTTGAAAATGATTCAAATACGTAAATAATAAATGTTATTATTTCATTACATGTATACTTACATCATGTGTATAAAACCCCTTTAAGTAGACAAATTGTCTTCATGAAATTGTCTGTATTAAAAACTTAAAGACAATCTGTCCAAGCTACACTTATTAGAAATAAAAAGTATTGTGCGATTAATTGCAATTAATTATAATTATAGACAAAATGTGATTAATCACAATTAAACATTTTAATGGTTTGACAGCCCGAATAAAATACAGTCCCTTCTTAGGGTTTTCGATTACCTCAGCAGTTTTGATTGTGTATTGTGTTGTTGTTGTTGTTGTTGTGTGTGTCATGTAAAGTAGACATTTTGTTTCACTGAAATTATCTGCGAGATTCTAAGCGATTTCTTTGGTTTGTGAGTCAATTCACTGCACCCTATCTCGGATGCGCATAACTCAAATCTACAAGAGATGTCTGTTGTCTGTAATGAGGGGACGTGTCGAGACAAGACCGCTATGTTTTGTTAGCGGGCCCAGTATGCTAATAGCCCACCTAATGAATGCATTTCTCGGGGCCAGATTCAGTTGCGGAATAAATGCTTCTCTTTAACTCAGCATGGGGGTTCTGACACTGACAAAGCTGCCCATAAATGCAGCAGGGCTTTGCTTTTGTTCGAGGGGAAAACAAGGTCTGAAAGGTAAGAAACATGACCGGTCTTCAGTATGAAATACATGTAACGAGGGCTGCGTGAATAATCAAATTTAAACCCAATTAATCAACTATGATCATGTTTAATCATGTCTTTGCGTTGTGTATTTACTCTGTATTCAAATACAAATGTTCACAAAAGGCGCAATATTTGCTGTGGGAGCAGACATCCGCCTCCACAAGCCCGGAGAGCGTGCATGAAACAAAGTGTGTGGACTGTTATGTTTGTTGCTTGTTTCAATACCACAGGAACTCTGCAGGATACTCGCACTTGCTCGCATATCCGCTAGCACTATCGGCAATAACATCAGGTTCCGCCTCCACAAGCCCGGAGAGCGTGCATGAAACAAAGTGTGCGGACTGTTACATTTGTTGCTTGTTTCACTACCACAGGAACTCTGCAGGATACTCGCACTTGCTCGCATTTCCGCTAGCACTATCGGAAATACATCAGGTTCCGCTCCACCGCTAGGACTTCTGGGTAATGTAGTTACTCTATAAGTGCCAACACACAAAAAAACTTTTGGACACGACCCGAACCTTTAACACTTCCACAAGTGTTTAGAACTGGGAGACACACGTCACACATTTTTGCAACACTTTGGTGTTTAAGGTGAAATAAGTCGATCTGTGGTGTCCAAAGTGTTTGTTGAACGCAGCTTGTTTTATGGGCTTTTTGGCAAGCACATTGCAGAAAAACAATAAGCAAGAAACCCATAAAAAATGGGAAAATCGAGCTGAAGAAAGACTGAAATTTTGATGCAAATGTACAGTATATATATATATATATATGTATAGGTTAGGTCAGGAAAAAACACAGAGGCTATTTCATCCCTACAAGCCTGTTTCACAGGTTTCCTTGCTCTTCAGAGGATATTATTAATGAATAAAATAAAATAAACAAATTAAATCCCCTGAAGAGCAGGGAAACCTGCGAAACAGGTTTGTAAGAATGAAATAGCCTCTGTGTTTTTTCCTGACCTAGCGTATATTCCGCTCTACCCCGGTATTAAGCACTATATAATGGATAAACCACAGATACCTTGACTATACATACATATACATACATACACATATATATATATATATATATATATACATATATATATATATATATATATATATATATATATATATATATATATATATACACATATATATATATATATATATATACATACACACACATATATATATATACATACACATATATATATATATATATATATATATATATATATATATATATATATATATATATATATATATATATATATATATATATATATATATATATATATATATTAGGGGTGTGGAAAAAAATCGATTCGAATTTAAAAAAAATGTTTTTTTTGTTTTTTTTAATTAATCAATCCAACAAAACAATACACAGCAATACCATAACAATGCAATCCAATTCCAAAACCAAACCTGACCCAGCAACACTCAGAACTGCAATAAACAGAGCAATTGAGAGGAGACACAAACACGACACAGAACAATCCAAAAGTAGTGAAACAAAAATGAATATTATCGACAACAGTATCAATATTAGTTACAATTTCAACAAAGCAGTTATTAAAAATCCCTCATTGACATTATCATTAGACATTTATAAAAAAAAAAAAGAAAAAAAAACGAACAATAGTGTCACGGTGACTTACACTTGCATCGCATCTCATAAGCTTGACAACACACTGTGTCCAATATTTTCACAAAGATAAAATAAGTCATACTTTTGGTTCATTTAATAGTTAAAACAAATTTACATTATTGCAATCAGTTGATAAAACATTGTCCTTTACAATTATAAAAGCTTTTTTACAAAAATATACTACTCTGCTTGCATGTCAGCAGACTGGGGTTGATCCTGCTGAAATCCTACGTATTGAATGAATAGAGAATCCTTTTGAATCGGGAAAAAATCGTTTTTGAATCGAGAATCGTGTTGAATTGAAAAAAAAAATAGATTTTGAATCGAATCGTGACCCCAAGAATCGATATTGAATCGAATCGTGGGACACCTAAAGATTCACAGCCCTAATACCCCCACCCCGGTCCGTGGGACAAATTTTCAAGCGTTGACCGGTCCGCAGTTACAAAAAGGTTGGGGAACACTGCTCTAGAGCAGTGGAGACGCCTTCTCTGGAGTGATGAATCACGCTTTCCCATCTGGCAATTTGGTGGACGGGTCTGGGTTTGGAGGTTGCCAGGAGAACGCTACATTTCGGACTGCATTGTGCCGAGTGTGAAATTTGGTGGAGGAGGAATTATGGTGCGGGGTTGTTTTTCAGGAGTTGTAGTTCCTTTCACTGGAAGTGAAAGGAACTTTGAATGCTCCAGGATTCCAAAACATGTTGGACAATTCCATGGGATGGCACTACAAGTTCATATGTGAGTAAAAGCAGGTGGACAAATACTTTTGGCAATATAGTGTATGTCTACCGTTTTTGTTCCGCCTATTTCATTGCAAATAACATGACGTCAAGCCTGTGTTCTCTTATGTAGTTTTCACCCAAAAATGTAGTCTTTGGTGTAAAGTCTTAAAGGGGAACATTATCACAATTTCAGAAGGGTTAAAACCATTACAAATCAGTTCCCAGTGGCTTATTTTATTTTTCAAAGTTTTTTTTCAAAATTTTACCCATCACGCAATATCCCTAAAAAAAGCTTCAAAGTGCCTGATTTTAACCATCGTTATATACACCCGTCCATTTTCCTGTGACGTCACATAGTGAAGCCAACACAAACAAACATGGCGGAAAGAACAGCAAGCTATAGCGACATTAGCTCGGATTCAGACTCGGATTTCAGCGGCTTAAGCGATTCAACAGATTACGAATGTATTGAAACGGATGGTTGTAGTGTGGAGGCAGGTAGCAAAAACGAAATTGAAGAAGAAACTGAAGCTATTGAGCCATATCGGTTTGAACCGTATGCAAGCGAAACCGACGAAAATGACACGACAGCCAGCGAAACGGGAGAAAGCGAGGACAAATTCGGCGATCGCCTTCTAACCAACGATTGGTATGTGTTTGTTTGGAATTAAAGGAAACAAACAACTATGAACTAGGTTTACAGCATATGAAATACATTTGGCAACAACATGCACTTTGAGAGTGCAGACAGCCAAATTTTCATCAATTAATATATTCTGTAGACATACCCTCATTCGCTCTCTTTTCCTGAAAGCTGATCTGTCCAGTTTTGGAGTTGATGTCAGCAGGCCAGGGAAGCTAGGGTCGATATTCTTCTCTTGATCATATTCGGTGGCATAAGGGACGGTGTGAGCCAAGACATCCAGGGGGTTTAGCTCGCTCGTCTGCGGGAACAAACTTCCGCCATTGCATTGCTTGCCGTGCTACCGAGGTCCTTTGTCCCTGAATTGCTCACACACTCCGGCAGATTCAATGGGGGTCTGGCGGCAGATTTCTTTGACTTTGTCGTTGGAAATCCATCTACTTTGAGTGTCGCAGGATATCCACACATTCTTGCCATCTCTGTCGTAGCATAGCTTTCGTCGGTAAAGTGTGCGGAACAAACGTCCAATTTCTTGCCACTTTCGCATCTTTGGGCCACTGGTGCAACTTGAATCCGTCCCTGTTCGTGTTGTTACACCCTCCGACAACACACCGACGAGGCATGATGTCTTCAAGGTACGGAAAACAGTCGAAAAAACGGAAAATAACAGAGCTGATTTGACTCGGTGTTTAAGAAAATGGGAGCGAATAATAGAAAGGCGTTTAATTCGCCAAAATTTACCCATTTAGAGTTCGGAAATCGGTTAAAAAAATATATGGTCTTTTTCTGCAACATCAAGGTATATATTGACGCTTACATAGGTCTGGTGATAATGTTCCCCTTTAATCTTTTTTCACTTGAGCATATTGTCATGAGCTATTTGTCCCGTTTCTCGACTAGTTTGTCCCTTCCAGAACCATACCTGTTACGTCCTCGTCTCCACGTTGAGCTATTACAATCAGCTTATGGATAAACAACAATTAGATGGGAGGAGAAAACACAGGCTCGGGCGAGAAGCATAATTATTGTGTGATTTATTCTCAGTGAACCACCTCAATCACAGCGTAATTAAACATGAAAAGCTAAATTTATCACTGTGGGCTCAGCCTCTTCATTAATTTAAAGCTGAGACATTAAGAGTGAAGCCTTTTTCTAAGCCGCCCACAGATTCCCTTGTTTTCTTTATACCTTCCTCCCCTCCCATCAACGCAACATTAAGACATATATTACCCCTCGGAGCGCCGTCGCCATAAACCGCAGTAAGGGGGTGGAGTGATGAGGTCCAGAGGGAGAGGAGGAGGATGAGAAACTGCGAGAGTTTGGAGAGTAATTAAAGGTGAGAGAGGTGGTCATTAAGATGGAGCTGTCATGGCTTTTGCGGCCAAAGGATCACAACACCTTGTTGGTTAGAAAGTGCGGCAATAACTCAGACAACTTTAATAAAACCCTCTACTTTAACTGATACATGTCAGCAGGTCTTGGTTCCACAAACGCATCCACCAGCAACTCCTCGAGTAAGGCTCCACTTTTCCAAAAATGCTAATATGCTTTGCCACTGATTAGCATTAGCAATTTTACATGGCGATTTCAACACCTCCAATGTTGTTGATAAGTACTACAACTAAGATGCACGTTGCAATCAAGCAGCTGGTGCGTAACAAGTGCAATATTTACGTTATTAACACTTTTTAGGGCGCAACCATACTTGCCAATTCTCCCGATTTTCCCAGGAGACTCACGAATTTCAGTGCCCCTGCCGAAAATCTCCCGGGGCAACCATTCTCCCAAATTTGTCCCGATTTCCACCCGGACAACAATATTGGGGGCGTGCCTTAGCGTCTTCTCTCACCTGAAAAGGAGACTATTATATATGTCTCCGTTATCCATAGGTTTATCTATAACTCATAAAGTAGGCAGGCACGGAGCTATTTCTCAGCGTGTGTTTATTCCAGCCGGCATGTTAATACACTGACACACAACATCCGGATTCCCACCATGCATTGCTTCAAAACTACGGCAAGTAGTAATGTCCAAAAACATAACAGAGACGAAGCTGAAGAACGAAGAAGAGACATGGCGACGACGAGTAAGAAGAAGAAGTACGCTTGCAAGTTCCAAAATGATTGGAAAAAATAATTTCAGTTCATCCAGGACAGCTCGAAGGGGAAGGGGTATGCTGCCTGCACATTTTGTAGATCACACTTTTATGTGTGTGTATATGTGTGAATAAATGAACACTGAAATTCATTTATTATGTATATATATATATATATATATATATATATATATATATATATATATATATATATATATATATATATATATATATATATATATATATATATATATATATATATATATAATAAAATAAAATAAATATACATATAGCTAGAATTCACTGAAAGTCAAATATTTATTTTATTTATATATATATAAATATATATATATGTGTGTGTATATGTGTGAATAAATGAACACTGAAATTCAAGTATTATTATATATATATATATATATATATATATATAATAAAATAAAATAAATATACATATAGCTAGAATTCACTGAAAGTCAAATATTTATTTTATTTATATATATATAAATATATATATATATATGTGTGTGTATATGTGTGAATAAATGAACACTGAAATTCAAGTATTATTATATATATATATATATATATATATATATATAATAAAATAAAATAAATATACATATAGCTAGAATTCACTGAAAGTCAAATATTTATTTTATTTATATATATATATATATATATATATATATATATATATATAATAAAATAAATATACATATAGCTAGAATTCACTGAAAGTCAAATATTTATTTTATTATATTTAAATATATATATATATATATATATATATATATATATATATATATATAATAAAATAAAATAAATATACATATAGCTAGAATTCACTGAAAGTCAAATATTTATTTTATTATATTTAAATATATATACATACATACATACATACATACATACATACATATATATATATATATATATATATATATATATATATATATATATATATATATTTGCGGCTTACGGTCCGGTGCGGCTAATATATGGAAACATATTTTTTTGTCCTCAAAAATGTAGTGGGTGTGGCTTATTTCCTGGTGCGCTCTGTAGTCTGGACAGTCTGGTACATCTAATTGAAAGATATTACTGTGCAGGTGTCCATTATTTGTCTTAAAGAGTGACGTTTCACCATGTTCTTGTTCTTGTTCCTCATCCCCAACCTGCGCCGAGCACGTTGTCGCACCCTGCTGTGCGTGTCCAAGAGTAAGTCCTGCTGAGTTTGTGTCATCAGCACTTTCTTCCCGCGCCGCCCGCCTGCGGGCCGCTTGTGGCCTTTGCACCGCAGGTGAGCTGTCAGTGGCGATCTAAGCCGCATGACATGGCGACTGCCAGGGATAGACTCAAGTTCACGCTCGCCACAGATGCACGTGCGTGCGCGAGCGCGTTGACATTCACACCTGCCTGGCCAATGCTTGGCAGACATGTCAAGTGTTTGTTTTGTGTTCATTTAGTTTTTTCCTAAGCCTTTAACACATACGTGCACTAAAAGTCACTGAAAATACTCGAATCGTAGTTTTTCTGCCTTCAACACACAGGAAGAATTAAAAAGTGTTCAAATGTGTTCTGCAATTTCACGTTTACTGCAAAATTTAGTTCCAGGCCTGACTGTGGTAAACACATTTCCATAAAATACACTTATTGTCAGAATAATTGTATCTAAGTTATAACAAAACTTTGTGTTTCAATGAGTTCCCGGCGAGCAGACAAAAGCTGTCTTTGATCCTACCAAGCAAAAGGCTTGTAAAACTCCACTGTGTAGGATGGGAAGCAACATGAAGGTGTTGGTTTCTTTTATGTATTCTAATCCACAGGAAGATTTTGTCTTGACCCGAGATCTACAAAGCGGAGAGGAAGCAGGACCTGACTCCCCTCCAGGCACCTTTTCTTTGAGCTGTTTTGTGACCAAAGGCAGCGGCTGTTTACGACCCCCTTCCTTTAGAAACAGCTGTTGCCATGTAATCAGGGAAAGTCCAAATAAAAGAGGAGGCGTACAATCTTTCGTCAGAGCGTGGTGGGAGACTGTACAAAGAGTACAGCCCAGACGTTTCCCCTCAATTGAGCCAAATTTAATTCTGTCTCTTTTTGATTCCTTGCTTATTCGTCTGTTTAATAGATGTCATGAACCTGACATTTATTATTAATAAATACAATATTTTCATAGCTGTTTAAAACATTTAAACATGTTTTTTGACATACTTAGAGCCCCTTAAACATGAAATAACAGCCAACCTTGACACTCCTTTCACCCGATATAGTAGCCTTAAGTGTGTTTTACTGCTGGTGGCCCAGAGGATCCTCCAAGCGTTGTTGCTATGGTTGTCACCCGGCCACTACAACACGACTACGACCTGGAAATACTTCATCGCATCCTGGGTAATTCCTCTAAGTTTGAACTGGGCTTCCATGTGTGGAAACTACGGGCGTAAATTGTTCGGCAAAAACTTGGTAGACTCGACAGTCGTAGCTCGGATAATTCGCTGTGTTTTTAGCATTGTCATTGTCATTCCACATCGCTCACATCAAAGGCTCGCCGATGCCATGTAGACCTGATGGCGTTGACGACGACGTGCATCAACAGAGTTAATTCCCAGTCAGCATTGCTGATAGCTAATAGCAGTCTTGTTAGCGTCAAGTGACACGTCGGCAGTGATGCGCATTTTCATATCGCTCACGCGAAAGACTCATTATTTTGGAGATGTGTTGTTGGTGAGGCAGAAGTTGAAGAGGTGCACCAAAAAGATGATCTGGCAAAAGGAAGTCATCTTGATTGTCCCGGTGAAGAGAGCGCCAAGATTATCCGCAGTGTTGTTAGCATTGTCACCACTTAACCCGGAAACGGAAGTCCTACTTGGTGAATATCTATCGATCACCACAACATGATAATAGAAAATAAGATAAATACTGAACTGTAATATATATATATATATATATATATATATATATATATATATATATATATATATATATATATATATATATATATATATATATATATCCATCCATCCATTTTCTACCGCTTATTCCCTTTGGGGTTGCGGGGGGCGCTGGAGCCTATCTCAGCTACAATCAAGCGGAAGGCGGGCTACACCCTGGACAAGTCGCCACCTCATATATATATATATATATATATATATATATATATATATATATATATATATATATATATATATATATATATATATATATATATATATATATATATATATATATATATACACACACACGTTAGGTCAGGAAAAAATATAGAGGATAGTTCATCCCTACAAGCCTGTTTCGCGGGTTTTCCTGCTCTTCAGGGGATTTTATTTAAAAAAATAAAAATAAATAAATAAATATATATATATATATATATAAAATTTACATGAAATTTAATATTTAATTTAGGCCAAAATTATGTAGAATATGATAAAAATCTGCTACGTAATGAATATATTAGTGTGATGTAGGGAGGGAGGACTGTATATAGTTCGTCATGTGACAGTCATGTGACTATCCCAGGATATTCCCACAAATAGCGTGTCAGGTAACTCATTTCCGAAATCTTTTTTTTTTTTTTATTGTTTTTTTTTTAATCCACGTAACGATTATAATACTTTAATAGTGTGTACAAAATTACAATTCAAATGTTCTTACTATATTTTTTTAAAGGATACATAGAAAACAAGCTAGGAAAATATCAGCTTTTAGCATTATAATTGTTTTTAAAGTATGACATATTTGTTACAGCAGCAAAAATGCTGATATGCAATCAATAAATGTCACCGTTTCAATGATTTTACATCAATATACCTTCTTTCTTCAATTCAAAGTACTTTTGTACTACACTCAAAATATTGATAACACTTACTTTAAACATTGTAACAGTCAATCAATTAGTGATATTTTCATAAAACTTTGCTTTATTTTGCTTGAAATGGATCTGGATTAGTTTGTTTTTTTATACAAAGTTGTAGATCAGGGGTCCCAAATTCGAGGCCATTATTTGTGGCCCCTCAACAGAACTTCATCATTTTGTGTAGTTAAATATGATGGCAAGTGGTTCTCAATCTTTTTCACCAAGTACCACCTCAGAAAAAACGTGGTTCCCGAACGACCACCATAGCCAACGACATTAAAATACAGTAGCGTAGTCGGCACAAATTTTCTTTAAAAACAAAGCAGAGGTTTTATTTAACAAGTATATTTAAAATGTTTATATTACACACAATTTGAACAATAACACTGTGTTTGAATATAAGAACATAAAAAAACTACCACTAGTGGTGCGCAAACCACAGTTTGAGAATCCCTGGACTAGACCGTAGCTACAATAATGGTGCAACAGCACAACAAACACAGCAACACATAGAGCAACTACCGTTAAGCAAGCAGAGGTTTCTCTGACCCTTAACAGTCTCAAAATATAACATTTTTATATATACAGTACATAATAAATTAAAATGTTTATAACGCCATTACTTTTACTGGTAACGAGCAACCTAATCTAGTACTTTTATGCACGTTACCACACCGTTACCGGTACGTTCGATGTGTTTTTGATGTGGTTTTATGTCGACAAGGCAGCGTCAAAAGCTCGGCAAGTTCAATACAGAAAGTAACTTTTTGCGAATAAAACACTAAGATTAACTTGATATCAAACAGGAAGAGGCAACATCACACAGCAAACAACATCCAAGTACATACACACTACTACTTTGAGGGAATAATGAACAACTAGTCAATGATTGAAGCGACAAGCTTGCGATTTCACCACACCCCGCTCATGGACGAAGATACTACAGCCATTGAAGCCTTGAGACCTTCGATTTCGGGAGTTGGGGGGGGGTTGGGGGCGTGGCTAAGAGGGGGGTATATTTACAGCTAAAATTCACCAAGTCAAGTATTTCATATATATATATATATATATATATATATATATATGAAATACTTGACTTTCAGTGAATTCTAGCTATAAATATATATTTATTTTTTTGTATATATATATATATATATATATATATATATATATATATATATATATATATGTAAAAGAAATACCTGAATTTCAGTGTTCATTTATTTACACATATACTTGTTGAGTTAAGGGTTGAATTGTCCATCCTTCTTCTATTCTCTGTCACTATTTTTCTAACTATGCTGAACACCCTCTCTGATGATGCATTGCTGTGTGGCACGCACAAAAGTGCTTTCATCAAATGCACTAGATGGCAGTATTGTCCTGTTTAAGAGTGTCACAACATTGCTGTTTACGGCAGACGAACTGCTTTACGGTAGACCAAAACGTGACTGCTGTTGTGTGTTGTTGCCGCGCTGGGAGGACGTTAATGAAACTGCCTAACAATAAACCCACATAAGAAACCAAGAACTCGCCCTCGATCATTCTATAGTTATAACGTGATTGGGCAGGCACACCGTTTATATTGTGGGAAAGCGGACTCAGGTCCGCATGGACCTGAGTCCGCCTGAATTTCGGGAGATTTTCGGGAGATAATTTGTCCCGGGAGAGGCGCTGAATTTCGTGAGTCTCCCGGAAAATCCGTGAGGATTGGCAAGTATGATTAGAACTCTTCATTGACCCGCGCTGACACAATCCAGTGAGAAGATTCAACAGAGCTGCTGTTACCACTTGCCAACTGAGTCTGGCACCGCCTCTTAAAGGCACATACACACTGTTAGAATAATTATGTGTATATTATCACACAACTCTTATGCTTAAGGGCCGTTGCTATAGTTATTATCAATTGTGCTGAAATTGTGTTTTGTTTTTTTTTGTCTGTGCAAAGCTGGCAATCCAAAAGATTGCAAGCCAGTCTGGTATCAGTGTCTGTGTCCAGGAACGGCCTGCTGACTGCCAAGGCCGAACACCATCGTGACGCAGACGGAGCAGAGACAAGGCGATATCACGACTGTCAGCACATTTGCATTTTTTGTATAATCATATATTGTGTCCAACTGGAGCTGTCGAGATTACCCCCTTCCCTCAGTGATGTAACCAGGGACCTCCCAAATAAATAGAGGAAGCACGTGGGCTGGACTTTTAGAACGTAGATTGGATCTGTAACTAGAGTACAGCCTAAAAAAAATGTGTCTCCTCAATTGAGCCAAATTGAACCCTGTCTCTGCATGTTTTCCTTGCTTCTCGTCTGTTTAATAGATATCATCAGTGTTTGAACCTGATACACACAAACACTCTGCTCTCATGAAACATCAAAACTGCCAGATAATTTAATTTCTTTGTTTATTTCTAAGTATCGCGACAATTACTTCCCCTGGTATTGAGTTGCATTTATTAAAGAGTAACTTTGTTGGTCATTTAATTACTTTTTTGGCAAAGTAATAAGTAACTATAATGAGTTACTTTTTTAAGTACTTTAAAGACCTAGCGTATTTCAAGTCGTAAACAACTGTAGTCACATGGCTAAAGGGAATATTTGATCGATTCCATCCATCCTGCCGTGCATTTACAGTAAAGACATCTAGGTATTGGAAATTGCTGCACTCCAAATTGCAACGTAACAACCGTGTTGCTCCTCATTCCGATAGTTTCTATTTATCGCTCTGTGATATTGCATCGCTTCGTTCTTCCCCTGAACTCATGAACATGAACCTGCTGTGAGCCCAGACACAAGTACAATGGCCAGGCAGACTGTTGGCGCACACTGCTGTGTAATCTGAGGGAGCCTTCCATAAAAACCTCTAATTTGTCTAGTTGAAAGACTCGACATACTTCTCCCCCTCCCCTCCCCTCCCTGCCCAGACCTTTGTGTTCTCCACAGTTGGAGACAGAAGAAAAAAAATTAAATGGATTGTTGAAACTGTTGTTTTTGCCTGACAGAGCCTGAGATGAAGACCGTTTTATTCATGCTGCTTATGCATTATTAGTTAAAATTATCGCTGTGATTTGTCTCCTCAGTCAGGTGATGTCCGAAGTCGGCAAAAAAAATCGGATGGTATCGTCTTGCATGAAAAATCATGTAAAAGCAGTCCTTGTCCAAAGTTGGACAGTCAGTCGACATCTAAATGTCCTCCAATAAGCACACAATGTCTTCTATTTTAGTCAAGTCATTTGCAAAAGGTGCACACGGTAAGCTATTGGCTAATAGGAGTCAGCAGCTACACAACAGCTAAGCACATACTAGCACACAAGCTAAACATATGCAGTGATAATTGAACAACATTGCAGTGTAAAACAGCACATTTGTCAATATAAACAAGTATCATAATTGCAGTTGCATTTACAAAAGATAAACATGCTAGTCGATTGGCTGCTAAAAACTATCAGCTACACAACAGCGAAGCACATAATAGCACACAAGCTAAACATATGCAGTGATAATTTAACAATATTGCAGTGTAAAACAGCACATATGTCAATATAAACAAGTATCAAATAATTATAGTCGCATTAAAAAAAAGGTAAACGGGCTAGGCTATAGGCTACTAAGAGCTAGCAGCTACACAACGGCTAAGCACACAATAGCACACAAGCTAGACATATGCAATAATAATTCACCAATGTTGCAGTGTAAAACAGCACATTTGTCGATATAAAAAAGTAACATATAATTGTAGTTGCATTTACAAAAGATAAACATGGTAGGCTATAGGCTACTAAGAGCTAGCAGCTACACAGCGGCTAAGCACACAATAGCACACAAGCTAGACATATGCAATAATAATTGAACAATGTTGCAGTGTAAAACAGCACATTTGTCAATATAAAAAAGTAACATATAATTGTAGTTGCATTTACAAAAGATAAACATGGTAGGCTATTGGCTGCTAAAAGCTAGCAGCTACACAATGGCTAAGCACACACTAGCACACAAGCTCGAAATCTGAAATAATAAATGAACAATATTGCAGTGTAAAACAGCACATCTGTCAATATAAACAAGTATCATATAATTATTGTTGCATTTAGAAAATGTAAACATGCTAGGCTATAGGCTACTAAGAGCTAGCAGCTACACAGCGGCGAAGCACACAACAGCACACAAGCTACACATATGCAATAATAATTGAACAATGTTGCAGTGTAAAACAGCACATTTGTCAATATAAAAAAGTAACATATAATTGTAGTTGCATTTACAAAAGATAAACATGGTAGGCTATTGGCTGCTAAAAGCTAGCAGCTACACAACGGCTAAGCACACAATAGCACACAAGCTCGAAATCTGAAATAATAAATGAACAATATTGCAGTGTAAAACAGCACATTTGTCAATATAAACAAGTATCAAATAATTATAGTCGCATTAACAAAAAGGTAAACGTGCTAGGCTATAGGCTACTAAGAGCTAGCAGCTACACAACGGCTAAGCACACAATAGCACACAAGCTCGAAATGTGAAATAATAATTGAACAATATTGCAGTGTAAAACAGCACGTGTCAATATAAACAAGTATCAAATAATTATCGTTGCAATTAGAAAATGTAAACATGCTAGGCTACAGGCTACTAAGAGCTAGCAGCTACGCAACGGCTAAGCACACAATAGCACACAAGCTAGACATATGCAATAATAATTGAACAATGTTGCAGTGTAAAACAGCACATTTGTCAATATAAAAAAGTAACATAATTGTAGTTGCATTTACAAAAGGTAAACATACTAGGCTATAGGCTACTAAGAGCTAGCAGCTACACAACGGATAAGCACACAATAGCACACAAGCTAGACATATGCAATAATAATTGAACAATGTTGCAGTGTAAAACAGCACATTTGTCAATATAAAAAAGTAACATAATTGTAGTTGCATTTACAAAAGGTAAACATACTAGGCTATAGGCTACTAAGAGCTAGCAGCTACACAACGGATAAGCACACAATAGCACACAAGCTAGACATATGCAATAATAATTGACCAATGTTGCAGTGTAAAACAGCACATTTGTCAATATAAACAAGTATCATATAATTGCAGTTACATTTACAAAAGATAAACATGCTAGTCGATTGGCTGCTAAAAACTAGCAGCTATACAACAGCTAAGCACACAATAGCACACAAGCTAGACATATGCAATAATAACTAAACAATATTGCAGTGTAAAACAGCACATTTGTCAATATAAACAACTATCGGCGTGGCGCAGTGGGAGAGTGGCCGTGCGCAACCCAAGGGTCCCTGGTTCAATCCCCACCTAGTACCAACCTCGTCATGTCCGTTGTGTCCTGAGCAAGACACTTCACCCTTGCTCCTGATGGGTGCTGGTAGCGCCTTGCATGGCAGCTCCCTCCATCAGTGTGTGAATGTGTGTGTGAATGGGTAAATGTGGAAGTAGTGTTAAAGCGCTTTGAGTACCTTGAAGGTAGAAAAGCGCTATACAAGTACAACCCATATCAAATAATTATAGTCGCATTAACAAAAAGGTAAACGTGCTAGGCTATAGGCTACTAAGAGCTAGCAGCTACACAACGGATAAGCACACAATAGCACACAAGGTAGACATATGCAATAATAATTGACCAATGTTGCAGTGTAAAACAGCACATTTGTCAATATAAACAAGTATCATATAATTGCAGTTACATTTACAAAAGATAAACATGCTAGTCGATTGGCTGCTAAAAACTAGCAGCTATACAACAGCTAAGCACACAATAGCACACAAGCTAGACATATGCAATAATAACTAAACAATATTGCAGTGTAAAACAGCACATTTGTCAATATAAACAACTATCAAATAATTATAGTCGCATTAACAAAAAGGTAAACGTGCTAGGCTATAGGCTACTAAGAGCTAGCAGCTACACAACGGCTAAGCACACAATAGCACACAAGCTAGACATATGCAATAATAATTGACCAATGTTGCAGTGTAAAACAGCACATTTGTCAATATAAAAAGTAACATATAATTGTAGTTGCATTTACAAAAGATAAACATGGTAGGCTATTGGCTGCTAAAAGCTAGCAGCTACACAACGGCTAAGCACACAATAGCACACAAGCTAGACCTATGCAATAATAACTAAACAATATTGCAGTGTAAAACAGCACATTTGTCAATATAAACAAGTATCATGTAATTATAGTTGCATTTACAAAAGATAAACATGGTAGTCGATTG
This sequence comes from Nerophis lumbriciformis, assembly GCF_033978685.3. Lineage (NCBI taxonomy): Eukaryota > Metazoa > Chordata > Actinopteri > Syngnathiformes > Syngnathidae > Nerophis > Nerophis lumbriciformis. The sequence goes on from NC_084554.2 coordinate 44,476,744, forward strand.
GCTGCTAAGAGCTAGCAGCTACACAACGGCTAAGCACACAATAGCACAAAAGCTCGAAATCTGAAATAATAATTGAAAATTATTGCAGTGTAAAACAGCACGTGTCAATATAAACAAGTATCAAATAGTTATAGTTGCATTAACAAAAAGGTAAACATGCTAGGCTATAGGCTACTAAGAGCTAGCAGCTACACAAAGGCTAAGCACATAATAGCACACAAGCTAGACATATGCAATAATAATTAAACAATATTGCAGTGTAAAACAACACATTTGTCAACATAAACAAATATATAATTGTAGTTGCATTTACAAAAGGTAAACATACTAGTCTATTGGCTGCTAACAACTAGCAGCTACACAACAGCTAAGCACAAAATAGCACACAAACTAGACATATGTAATAATAATTAAACAATGTTGCAGTGTAAAACAGCACATGTTTCAGTATATAAACAACTATCATACAATTGTAGTTGCATTTACAAAAGATAAACATGCTAGTCGATTGGCTGCTAAGAGCTAGCAGCTACACAACGGCTAAGCAAACAATAGGACACAAGCTCGAAATGTCAAATAACATTTGAACAATACTGAAGTGTATAACAGCACATTTGTCAATATAAACAAGTATCAAATATTCACAGTTGCATTTACACAAGGCAGACAGGCTAGGCTATAGTTTACTAGGAGCTAGCAGCTACACAACAGCTAAGCACGGGATAGAACAATATAGCCGTCTAAAACAGAACATTTGTCAGTATAAACAATGATCAAATAATAATACGTACACATTCCAAAGTCTCCGAGGCTGTGGCGTAGCAAAAAGCATCCAGTAACAAACGTGTCCGCGTGGTTCACAATGTACAACCTAATGAACTATTGTGACATAAAACTAAATTACCGCTCCACTTTAATTTGAAGACAGTATAATTCTATCATGAAGTTTGTGCTTTTCATACATTCATTGCTCTCTGAATAATATCACAACATCCTACACTGCGCAATAATGGACTACTATTACCAGTACGATGATTTGCGCTGGTATCGTATCGGATTAATATCAGTATCGGCCAATACTCAATGCTCCAACGTCCGTATTGTATCGGACGTGAAAAAAACAAATATTTTATTGCGAGTACGTTACGTCCACTGACACGTACGCTCGGTATGTTCCTTCACTTTAACCTTCTCACACTCAGACAGAGAACATTCCTTCAGGCATGTGTGCTGGATTTTCTCTCTGTCTTGCACCCAAACCCCCCCTCACTCACATTTTCCTTTCGAATAAAGTTTTGAGGGTCCAATGATTTTATCACACCTGTCTCATGCACAGCAAAAAGTCTGTGTTCAAAAACAAGAAAAAAAAAATAGAAAAATGAGGGGTATTTTATTTGAACTAAGCAAAATTATCTGCCAATAGAACAAGAAAATTTGGCTTGTCAAGACTTTCCAAAACAAGTAAAATTAACTAACTTCAATGAAACCCAAATTACCTTAAAATAAGTATAACCTCACTAATAACAAGTGCACTTTTCTTGGTAGAAAAAGAGACCTTTTTGCTCAATATGTTGAAAAATATTCTTAAATGAAGTAAATGCTAGTGCCATTATCTTGACATAATGATATGCGCTCGGCATTACATTTCTTCAAACCAGCAAACTTATACTATAAAATAATTTATTGTTCTTAATGGAAAGGCAACAAGGCCACCGCTTGTTACTCTTGTGGTTTCCAACTCATATGGTCTAAAAATGCATTTTTCCATCGATAACATGACATCACGTCAAGTGCGTGCTCTTTCAGTCAATTAGTGCGCATATATACAGCCCGGCCCCCGGCCAAAATTGTTTTAATTGTAGTTTTGAGGAATTTATCTGAATGTGCATGAACTATTTCTGTTAAAAATTGTTTGAAATGTCAAATGTTTAAATATTAACTGTCAGTTTACTGTACTGTGCCAACTGTACTACTATAGGAGTACGTATTGTTTATTGTTTCATTGAAAATAAAGCAGCAAAGTCCAGTTGGCTGTCATCTGTTTTAATTATGAGACACAATTGTGTCAAAATCATGATTTTTTTTTTTTTTTTTCATACTTGAAATAAGAAATTATTACTTTAAAAAAGTAGTTTTATACTTGTGAGTGTTGATGACACAGCTTTGCAACACTTGATATTCTAGTTTCAAGCATGTTTTACTCAATATAGATCATCCAATCTCAGCAACAATTACTGAGATCATTTAGGACCAAAACCCTTAAAACAAGTAAAACACTCTAACATAAAATCTGCTTAGTGAGAAGAATTATCTTATTAGACAGAAAATGAGCAAATATCACCCTTATTTGAGATATTTAATCTTACTTAGATTTCAGTTTTTGCAGTGTGGCGCTACTGCCTGCTCACAAACTGCCCAAACTTCTCCTAAACCACTCTTCTAACCATTTTAGACGTATTTGTTTTATTTTTATGCTATCAACTTAAATTTTTTTTAACAGATTTTATTCTTAAGTGAGTGCATAAACAGTGTCAAGATGTGTGTTCTTCTGCGCGTGATCTACTAAGACCGTGTGCAACTGCTCAGTGCAAAATGTGTGCAGACCGCCCTGTTTAAATGAGGATTTTTGCCTTTACTGTACTGCCAACTGTCGCCATGGAGACACACATTTCCTGCACATCCATTCATCTTAATTCTGTGCCACTTTTTTTGCAATATAGAAGCGCAATTTAGACAACGGAACCTACTTTTTTAACACACCGAAGACCACATGACCGGCGCTTTTGCCGCAACACCGACTTGTGGTTAGAGTGTCCGCCCTGAGATCGGTAGGTCGTGAGTTCAAACCCCGACCGAGTCATACCAAAGACTATAAAAATGGGATCCATTACCTTCCTGTTTGGCACTCAGCATCAAGGGTTGGAATTGGGGGTTAAATCACCAAAATGATTCCCGAGCGCGGCCATCGCTGCTGCTCACTGCTCCCCTCACCTCCCAGGGGGTGGAACAAGGGGATGGGTCAAATGCAGAGGGTAATTTCGCCACACCCAGTGTGTGTGTGTAAGATAATCAGTGGTACTTTAACTTTAACTTAACATTAACTGTGATGGTGCAAAAAGTGTTTTAGTGTAGACTTTGGTAATAACTGTACGAAATGGTGAATAATTTTTAAAAAAAACGGCAAACGGGTGTCAAAAGTATGGCTTTGAGGTCCCGCAGAATATTGTCAAAATAAAATCAAATAGTAAAAATATGAAAAAAAGATGTAAAGTAATGAGAAAGGGCTGAAATGTTGACACTAACCAGGAGAAGGATGTGCAGGTAAAAATCTTTGATCATGCATGCAAAAGGTCCGTAACAAAGTTAATCCTCCAGCCCTGATGAACAGGCCAGGCAGGCATGAACAGCAGCCTGATTGGCAACTGCAACCAGGTGTGTCAGGCTGCCAATCAAGGACAGGTGAAGGAAACGAGCGCTCAGGGAGACATGCAGGAAGTGGAACAAAAATAAGAGCGCTGACAGGAAATAAACACCAACTAAGGAAACATAACCGGATCATCAAGTGACAGATTTTCACAAAAAAAAGGTAAAATAAACTATAAAGAAGGAAAAAAGAAGGTACCAAATTTAAAAAGGTCAAATAAAGGTAAGAGATGATAGAAAGAAGGTAAAAAAAATAATGTAGATAATTTGAAGGTTTAAGGAGCTAACAGGAAGATAAAAGTAAGCAAAAAAACAAGGTATAAGTAGGTAAAAAAGAAGTGAAAAAATAACATAAAAAAGAGGTAAAAGTAGGTAAAAACGAAGATAAAAGTAGGTGGAAAGGGAACATGAAAAATAAAAGTAAATGAAAAAAGAAGATAAAAGTAGGTAAAAAAAAAGAAGGAAAAAGTAGATGTAAAAGAAAATTTAAAAAGTCGGGAAAAATAAGATAAAATAAGTTAAAAGTAGGGAAAAAATAACATAAAAGAAGGTCAAAGTAGATAAAAAGAAGGTAAAAGTAGGTTGAAAACAATACAAAAAATAAAAGTAGGTAAAAAAAGAACATAAAAGTTGATAAAAGTAGGTAAAAAAAAGAACATAAAAGAAGATAAAAGTAGGTAAAAAAAGAACATAAAAGAAGATAAAAGTAGGTGAAAAAGAATATAAAAGAAGGTAAAACATTTAAAAAAATAACATAAAAGAAGATAAAAGTAGGTAAAAAAAACATAAAAGTAGGTAAAAAGAAGGTAAAAGTAAGTGAAAAAAGAAGATAAAAGTAGTAAAAAAAGAACATAAAAGATAAAAGTAGTAAAAAAAGAACATAAAAGAAGATAAAAGTAGGTAAAAAAAAGAACATAAAAGAAGATACAAGTAGGTAAAAAAAGAACATAAAAGAAGATAAAAGTAGTAAAAAAAAAGAACTAAAAGTAGTAAAAAAAGAACAAAAGAAGATAAAAGTAGGTAAAAAAAGAACATAAAAGTAGGTAAAAAATAACATAAAAGTAGGTAAAAAAAGAACATAAAAGAAGATAAAAGATGGTAAAAAAGAACATAAAAGAAGATAAAAGTAGGTCAAAAATAACAAAAGAGGATAAAAGTAGGTAAAAAAAGAACATAAAAGAAGATAAAAGTAGGTTAAAAAAAAGAACATAAAAGATCAAAATAGGTCAAAAAGAACATAAAAGAAGATAAAAGTAGTAAAAAAAGAACATAAAAGAAGATAAAAGTAGGTAAAAAAAGAACATAAAAAAAGATAAAAGTAGGTAAAAAAATAACATAAAAGAAGGTTAAAAAAAGAACATAAAAGAAGATAAAAGTAGGTTAAAAATAACAAAAGAAGATAAAAGTAGGTAAAAAAAAGAACATAAAAGAAGATAAAAGTAGGTAAAAAAAGAACATAAAAGATCAAAGTAGGTCAAAAAGAACATAAAAGAAGATAAAAGTAGGTGAAAAAAAAGAACATAAAAGAAGATAAAAGTACGTAAAAAAAGAACATAAAAGAAGATAAAAGTAGGTGAAAAGGAATACAAAAGAAGGTAAAAAAATGGTCATAAGGTAAAAAGAAGGTAGAACTGTGAAAATTAAATAAAATAAGTCAAAAAGGTAAGTAAAAGAAAGTAGAGGAAGATAAAAAAAAAAAAAAAGAAAGCAAAAGTAGGTCAAAAGAATGTCAAAGAAGTATTCCTCCTCATTCCTCTCATACTTTCTCATTCCTCCTTATTTCTCCTCACTCTTCTCATTTCACTCAATTCCTTCTCTTTCCTCCTCATTCCTCCTTATTTCTCCTCAGTCTTCTCATTCCCGGTGATGGCTGCAGCAGATCTGAGAGCAGCAGATGTAGAAATGATGGATGGCAGCTGGCGTGCAGTGAAATAAAAGTGTCTTGTCTTCCATCACAGCCGTGAGGATGAGGAAGACAACAGTGTTTCATCATCAGGTCATTGTTCATGTTGTCACAAGTTGTCTTTCACCAAGCTGCCTTATTAATGCTCTCTAATAAAGACAGGCATTTGTCACTCCTTATATGGTCCTGTCAGCCTGCTCTGGCTGCACACACACACACACACACACACACACACACACACACACACACACACACACACACACACACACACACACCTCGAAAAGTACACTCCATCAAGTGTTTTTTTTTAAATATATCAAAGATATCATTCCATTGTGTTGTATGATAAAACCATCACTGCATGACACTTACTGTTTAATTATTTAAATACTGCACAATACTATCTACATTGTGTACAATATTTTTTAAATACTGTACAAAAAATTTAAATACTGTACAGAACTATTTAAATGCCATACAATACTATTTAAATACTGTACTATACTTTTTAAATTATGTACAATACTATTTAATTACTGTACAAACATGTTTAAATACTGTGTAATACTATTTAAATAATGTACAATAATTTTAAATAATGTACAATACTATTTAATTACTGTACAAACATTTTTAAATACTGTACACTATTCTTTAAATACTGTATAATACTATTTAAATAATGCACAATACTATTTAAATATTGTACAATATGATTTGAATACTGTACAATACTTTGAAATACTGCACAATACTATTTAAATAATTCGCAATACTATTTAAATAGTGTACACCACTTTTTAAACAATGCACAATACTGTATAAATACTGTACAATACTATTTAAATACTTAAAAATGGTATTTAAATATTGTACAAGACTAATTAAATAATGCACAATACTGTTTAAATACTGTACAATATTATTTAAATAATTCACAATACTATTTAAATAGTGTACACTACTTTTTAAACACTGCACAATACTGTTTAAATACTGTACAATACTATTTAAATACTTAAAAATGGTATTTAAATATTGTACAAGACTAATTAAATAATGCACAATACTGTTTAAATACTGTACAATATTATTTAAATACTGTACGATACTATTTAAATAGTGTATAATACTATTTAAATACTGTACAATAGTATTTAAATACTGTACAATACTATTTAAATAGTGTACACCACTTTTTAAACAATTCACAATACTGTCTAAATACTGTACAATACTATTTAAATACTTAAAAATGGTATTTAAATATTGTACAAGACTAATTAAATAATGCACAATACTGTTTAAATACTGTACAATATTATTTAAAGAATGTACAATACTATTTAAATACTGTACAATACTATTTAAATACTTCACAATACTATTTAAATATTGTACATTGCTATTTAAATAATGCACAATACTGTTTAAATACTGTACAATATTATTTAATTACTGTACGATACTATTTAAATACTGTACAATACTATTTAAATACGTCACAATACTATTTAAATATTGTACAATGCTATTTAAATAATGCACAATACTGTTTAAATACTGTACAATATTATTTAAATACTGTACGATACTATTTAAATAGTGTATAATACTATTTAAATACTGTACAATATTATCTAAATACTGTACAATGCTATTTAAATAATGTACAATACTGTTTAAATACTGTACAATATTATTTAAGTACTGTACGATATTATTTAAATGAAGTACAATGCTGTTTAAATACTGTACAATATTGTTTAAGTACTGTACGATATTATTTAAATAAAGCACAATACCATCTAAATAAAGTACACTACTGTTTAAATACTGTACAATATTACTCCACATGCAAACTTGTGAAGTTTGTGCAAAGATTCACACACAAACACACAAAAGGTCAAGTGTGGTTGATTTCTTTCTCAGGCGAAGTGTGATGTCACACTGCGACCACAACGTCTTCAGCCTGTCACCCAAATATTACAACTCTGCAACGGTTACTTGGATATGGAAAGAATATTCACTGTTTTAGTATATTCACCCTTTTAGTATATTTACCCTTTTGGTAGATTCAGCGTTTTGGTTTATTCACCGTTTTGGTTTGTTTACTGTTTTAATATATTCACCGTTTTAGTATATTCATCGTCTTAGTATATTCACAGTTTTAGTATATTTACTGTTTCAGTATATTGACCGGTTTAGTATCTACACCATTTTGGTATATTCTGTTTTAGTACATTCACCGTTTAAGTATATTCTCCATTTTAGTATATTCCCCGTTTTATTTAATAGCCAGCGTTATAGGACACCAAAAGGTCTTTTTAGAATATTATATTTGTATATATACATTTGTTTACAATCACACAACACCATGCATCTCTGCTTCTTAGCAGAACTGTCATCTGTAATTGCAATCACAACTTTTTAATTGGACCTTTCTGACGGGGGCTGTATTAATTAAATCATAAATGATTTGTGCTGCACTTTTGCTCCACACGTCCTCAACTGACTTTTCATTCTCTTCTCCGGCTCATGTTCATTTCCATTTTTTTCATTTATTTCAGGCAATGACATTAAAAAAAAAAAAAAAAGTGCAAGGTAGACAACAAGTAATAATATTAATGAATATAATGCAAAAGGTAATGTACAGTATGTAAGCATGAACACATGACAATGAACATGTCTCCATGCACACAGTATTACAGTATAAAGTGAGGAGAATGCATGTTTGTACTCACAAATAATCAGAATATTTACGTGATTACTTCACATATTCACAGTTCCGTTGCGAATAACGCAGAAACAAAAGTGACAAAAAATGTTTGTCTTTGTTTCCTTTTGTCGCATCATTTGCTGGGGAGAAACATTATTTAATTAAAACAACAATTGTTTGTCTTTTTTTTAAAAACTCTTTCACATACTGCTATCAAATGATTAATATTGCTAGATAATACATCCATCATAATATGGAAGTATTTAAGGATATTTATCATTAAATATTTTATATATGTATTTAAACATCTTTACTATATTACATAATACTGAAGTATTTCAATATATTTGTTATTATATTTACTATATTACATATTATTAGTATTTTAATACATGTATCATTACATTTATTGTATTACATAATATTGATTTAAAAATAGTTATTGTGAAATGTCTTATATTACGTATTATTAAAGTACTTCATTATTATTATCATTGAATTTGTTATTACATAACATTGAAATATTTAAAAATATTCATAAGTACACTTCTTCTCTTGTTTATTATTAAGGTATTTAAACATATGTATCATTGTATTTATTATATTATAAAATATGAACGTGTTTAAATATGTGTAATATTATAGATGTAAGTATTCATCATTACTCACATTATATTACATAACATTAATTTAAAAATAGTTAGTTACATTTATTATATTGCATAATATTTAAGTATTTAGATATATTATTATTAAGCCAAGTATATTATGAAAAATGTATTTAAATATATTTATCGTTGAATCTATTATATTACATAATATCAAGCTATGTTATTTATATAACATTGAAGTATTTAAATACATTCATTATTACACGTATTTAGATATATGTATCATCATATTACATAATTCTAAAGTATTCAAATATATTCATCATTATATTTATTACACCAAATAATACTGAGGTATTTAAATATATTTATATAAAAAATATATATTTCATAATATTGAAGTATTTAAACATATGTACCATTGTATTCATTATATTACAAAATATAGAAGTATTTATGTACATGTAATACTATGGATATTATATTACAAAATATTGAAGTATTTAAAAAGGTCATTACATTAAATATATTACAATACATTGATTTAAAACTATTGTTACATTTATTATATTATAAAATATTGAATTATTTAAATATAGTTATGATTACATTTAGTATATTATGTAATATTGATTAAAACATGTTTATTGTTAAATATATTATATTACAAAAATATTAACCTATTTAAATATATGTATTAAAGTTAAAGTACCGATGATTGTCACACACACACTAGATGTGGCGAAATTATTCTCTGCATTTGACCCATCACCCTTGATCACCCCCTGGGAGGTGAGGGGAGCAGTGAGCAGCAGCGGTGACCGCGCCCGCGAATCATTTTTGGTGATTTAACCCCCAATTCCAACCCTTGATGCTGAGTGCCAAGCAGGGAGGTAATGGGTCCCATTTTTATAGTCTTTGGTATCACTCGGCCGGGGTTTGAACTCACAACCTACCGATCTCATATATTATATCATATAACATTGAAGTATTTCAATATTACACATATTTAAACACATGTATCTTTATACTCATCATATTACATATGATTAAAGTATTCATATATATTTATCATTATATTTACTATAGCACATATTATATATTTATAAAAAAACATATATTGCATAATATTGAAGTATTTAAATGTGTTTTTCATCACATGTACAGTATTGTACTATATTACATTTTTGATTATATTTATGTGAATGTGTGTGTGAATGTGAATGGGTGAATGTGGACATACTGTCAAAGCGCTTTGAGTACCTTGAAGGTAGAAAAGCGCTATACAAGTATAACCCATTTACCATTTACATTACATAGTCTTGCAGCATTTGAGAATATTGTATTATTATTATTTTTTTGAAATCCCAATCAACTTTTTAATAACTGCTTTGATTTAGAATTGGCAAATCAGAAAAAGATGTTAATTTGAATGAATAATATTTAATATTTTCTGCCAATACAGGATTTTTATGTGCATGGAAATGTTTTGATCAATTTCTCGCTTCTGCACGGCCTTGATTTGTAATTGGAATCAGGGAGAATTTTTTTTTTTTTTTTTCAACAAAACATTTTAATTAGAGATGTCAATAAATGCTTTAAAATGTAATATCAGAAATTATCGGTATCGGTTTCAATCTCCCGATTTTCCCGGAAGACTCCCGAATGTCAGTGCCCCTCCCGAAAATCTCCCGGTGCAACCATTCTCCCGATTTCCACCCGGACAACAATATTGGGGGCTAGCGTCCTCTACAACCTGTCTGCCTTTCCTCCATACAAACCGCGAGCCGGCCCAGTCACATAATATATGCGGCTTTTGAACACACATAATTGAATGCAATTCATACTTGATCAACAGCCATACAGGTCACACTGAGGGTGGTCATGTAAACAACTTTAACGCTGTTACAAATATGCGCCACACTGTGAACCCACACCAAACAAGAATGACAAACACATTTCGGGAGAACAACCGCACCGTAACACAACATAAACACAACAGAACAAATACCCAGAACCCCTTCCAGCACTAACTCTTCCGGGACGCTACAACATACACCCCCGCTACCACCAAACCCCGCCCACCTCAATCCCGCTGCTCCCCTCCCATCTCCCGAATTCGGAGGTCTCAAGGTTGGCAATTATGCTCCAGTATACTCTGGACTGAAGCTGTGTGCCTTCATTGTTTTTGTAGCTGTTGTTTTAAGGCATGTTTAAAAAAAAATAATAATAATGCACTTTGTGAAAGTCAAAGTATAGTATTTCCCATAGTTGTAGTGGGTATTAAGATTATCTCTGGGAGAGCATGTCCCAAATTCCAAGCTGCTGTTTTGAGGCATGTTAAAAAAAAAAAGCACTTTGTGACTTCAATAATAAATATGGCAGTGCCATGTTGGCATTTTTTTCCATAAGTTGAGTTGAAGTTGTTCTTTTATTTTGGAAAACCTTGTTTTTGATTGATTGATCGAAACTTGTATTAGTAGATTGCACAGTGCAGTACATATTCCGTACAATTGACCACTAAATGGTAACACCCGAATAAGTTTTTCAACTTGTCAATTCATGGTAAAGTTACATTGTTTAATGCATCAGGCGGGACATCACAACAAAATTAGGCAAAATAATGTGTTCATTCCACGATTTTATATGTCGGTATCGGTTGATATCGGTATCGGTAATTAAGAGTTGGACAATATCGGAATATCAGATATCGGCAAAAAAGCCATTATCGGACATCTCTAATTTTAATATTGCTTATCTTTGTACTCAAATGTTGCGTTTGTCACCGGGACAAGAAAAAAGATGTAAGAAACAAAGCAAATGGAGCGAGGAAATATCCCTGCGGGACGCTCGCCATTGCGATGCTTCCTGTCGCACGGCGCCAACATGTTGGCTGCAGATATGTCACGGGGCCTGTTAGTCGAAATCCTCATCAATTCCTTTCTGATGGCCTCGCTAAAGGAGCAAATGGAGCTTTTTTGCCGGGGTAATACAATCAGGCCGCGGGTGGGGAGCCCGTGGCTGTGCCATCAAGTCCCCTCTAATTTCATTCCAGCAGGCAGATGGCGGGCCAGCCCAGTGGGTCGCTGCTGTCGGGGGCTCGCTGCCACCAGGCAGGCCACATGAGCCAAATATCAACGCTGTCAAAACCTTCGCCGAGAGAAGCAACAACAGCGTGCGGAATAAGATGATACTGACCCGAGGACGAATATCCAGACACAGCGAGGGAGTTCTTCCAACGAGTCAAACGAGGCCGACGAACGAATGACAGACTTTGCGTTGTGATCTGAAGCGCTGAATATCAACCATATCAATTAGGGATGTCCGATAATGGCTTTTTTGCCGATATCCGATTTTCCGATATTGTCCAACTCTTAATTACCAAAACCGATATCAACCGACACCGATATATACAGTCGTGGAATTAACACATTATTATGCCTAATTTGGACAACCAGGTATGGTGAAGATAAGGTCCTTTAAAAAAAAAAGAAAAATAATAAAATAAGATAAATAAATTTAAAACATTTTCTTGAATAAAAAAAGAAAGTAAAACAATATATAAACCGTTACATAGAAACTAGTAATTAATGAAAATGAGTCAAATTAACTGTTAAAGGTTAGTACTATTAGTGGACCAGCAGCACGCACAATCATGTGTGCTTCCGGACTGTATCCCTTGCAGACTGTATTGATATATATTGATATATAATGTTGGAACCAGAATATTAATAACAGAAATAAACAACCCTTTTGTGTGAATGAGTGTGAATGAGTGTGAATGGGGGAGGGAGGTATTTTGTGTTGGTACACTAATTGTAAGTGTATCTTGTGTTTTTTATGTGGGGGGGTTATATTGTAGCGTTCCGGAAGAGTTAGTACTGCAAGGGATTCTGGGTATGTGTTCTGTTGTGTTTACGTTGTGTTACGGTGCGGATGTTCTCCCGAAATGTGTTTGTCATTTTTGTTTGGTGTGGGTTCACAGTGTGGCGCATATTTGTAACAGTGTTGAAGTTGTTTATACGGCCACCCTCAGTGTGACCTGTATGGCTGTTGAACAAGTATGTCTTGCATTAATTTGTGATGGGAACAGCCGGTAGATATTATGTGACTCGGACGCCACGCACGCAAAGGAAATGCCTTTAAGGTTTATTGGCACTCTGTACCTCTCCCTACGTCCGTGTACACAGCGGCGTTTTAAAACGTCATACATTTTACGTTCAGAAATCAAGAAACTGATACCGATAATTTCCGATATTACATTTTAAAGCATTTATCGGCCGATAATATCGGCAGCCCGATATTATCGGACATCCCTATTCCCGACGTCTACAAAGCAATTAGCTACCTGCTGCCACCTACTGATATGGAAGAGTATTACATGGTTACTATGCCAAGCTCTAGACAGCACAGACACTCAATAACGGCACATTATTTGCGGATTATAATTACTGGTTTGCAAAAAATATTTTTAACCCAAATAGCTGAAATTAGATCATCTCCAAAGGCACACCAGACTGTATCTCACGACACACTAGTGTGCCGTGGCACAGTGGTTGAAAAACACAGGATACAAGAAGCCATGCTAACCACTAAGCTAGTTTTTGTGTATTCATTCGTTTAGTATATTCAGTTATTTTGTATATTTACTGTGAAGTATAATCGCAGTTTTAGTATATTCTGTCAAGACTTGATCCTGGGTGTTTGCTTTTCCGGAATGCAACGGAAAGTTGGCTCGGGCGAGACGGGAATGTAAATACATGATTTATTTAAAATATCAAAATAAAGTACAAACGAAAAGCGCGCACAGTGGCGGAGAACAAACTATGAAACCAAAAGACTATATAAAAAAAAAGTACAAACAAAAGGTGCGCACAGTGGCGTAGAACAAACTATGAAACCAAAAGACTATAGCATTAATAAACAAAACTTACTTGGCATGGACTAAAAGGAGCAGCATGAATGATGGACATGAAATCAAGTGTCAGAAATGTGCAGAGCATAAATGTGGGATGTCACCAGAAAGACAAACTGAAAACAATGAACTTAAATACTACAGACATGATTAACGAAAACAGGTGCGTGACTCAAAACGTGAAACAGGTGCGTGACGTGACAGGTGAAAACTGATGGGTTGCTATGGTGACAAACAAGAGTGCACAATGAGTCCAAACATGGAACAGGTGAAACTAATGGGTAATCGTGGAAACAAGACAAGAGAGTGAAAAGCCAGAAACTAAAGACTCCAATAACTAAACAAAACATGACTAAAACAAAACATGATCACACAGACATGACCTATTCACAGTTTTAGTGTGTTCACTGTTTAGTATAATCACTGTTTATGTATATTTACATTTAGTATATTCACATTTTTAATGGTAATTACCGTTTTAGTATGTTCAATAGCTAAAAATGCTACGTAGGAGGACACAGGAAGCCATGTTAACGGCTAAAGTAGAGCTCTTGAACATAAGCAAGGGGTGAGCAAAAATCTCTACAAATTAACAGCATATGGTCGATACCACAGTGATTAGATCGATATTTTGTCAATTTGGTTATCATTTACAAAATCAGAAAATAGGACACATGATTAGGTACACAATTTTTTGTTGTTTTGCTAATCATTTTAATATTTAATTGATATCCATTGTTTTTGTCTGATTAAAAATTAATTATTCAATGGTATTTAAAATGTGAAGTATCAGTATCAGTATCGATATGGTTTAGGATGAAATTAATAATAGTTTTGATGAAATAATACAATTGGAAATGATGCGATACAGCAGCCAGATTAGGAGCCTTGGTAACCCGTTTAAAAATGTGCCTATTTTCATTTATTTGCCAAATAATATATTGTGACATATTTCGTTATCGCAAGAGGCTGCAACATATATCGCAATATCGACTTTAAATGACACTGATGTGATGAAGTATTTCCAGGTAGTGGACCCGTTGTAGTGGCCGGGTGACTGCCGTAGCAATGAGGCTTGGAGGCTCCTCTGGGAGACTGTAATGTACCGGAGAACACACCCAAGGCTACCATGTTGGGTGTGATGGTGATTATAAGGCTCTTAAGTTGAAAAAAACTTATTTGGAAGGACGCAAACAGTTTTTTTTATGCTTTTTAGTATTGGATTTATCAATAATGATTTTCCTACTTAGCGGGAATTTGTTAACCACACTCAGTATCACAAAGTATTCAAGTATATTCTTTTCAAAATACACATTTGTATTTTCCTGTAAAAGAAAAATATGTGTCGCTTTCAAACGTCCTCCCACTGACATTCTCTCTTTTTTTTTTTTTTTTTTTTTTTACTGAGAGCAATCTTTTTTCAGGACATTATTTTGATCATTGCCTAATTAGAGTGTAGCTGTCAGCTTTTAATAGGATTGACCTTTCTTCTACTTGAAGAAAGTACTTGACTGTCACTGCTGCCTTCCCATTGGCTCGTCCACACCAGGGTGGGAGATGATTGGAAACGTGGAATAAAAACCATCTGGACTCATTTGAACATGTTGTCAGGGAAGTGGCGTTTTTCTTCAAGGACGTTTCGGAAGTTGCTACTCAAGTCAACAATGTTTATTACAAAAAGTTCCCTCTTTAGGACGCCGATTATAATTCAGGGCTGTCCCGATCGGATATTGATATCGGTAATTGTTCCGATATCTGCAAAAAATAAACAGCAAGTGTCAGATTTTATGTGCTACGATACAACATGTTTACTTGTGCAAAGCTGGGCAGCCAGTTTCTAAATGTCCTCATGTGCGATATCATGTGCGATACAAGCAGTACTGCAACATGTTTACATGTGCCAAGCTGGGCAGCCAGCTAACATCTAAATGTCCTCATGTACGATACAAGCAGTACTGCAACATGTTTACTTTTGCAAAGTTTGACAGCCAATTAACATCTAAATGTCCTCATGTGCGATATCATGTGCGATACCAGCAGTACTGCAACCTGTTTATTTGTGTTAAGTTGGACAGTGAGCTAACATCTATATGTCCTTATGTGCGATATCATGTGCGATACAACCCGTCGTGCAACAATTACTTGTGCAAAGTTGGACAGCTAGTCAACATCTGAATGTCCTCATGTGCGAGATCACGTGCGATACAAGCAGTACTGCGACAGGTTTACATGTGCAAAGCTGGGCAGCCAGCTAACATCTAAATGTCCTCATGTGCGATACAAGCAGTACTGCAACATGTTTACTTTTGCAAAGTTTGACAGCCAATTAACATCCAAATGTCCTTGTGTGCGATATCATGTGCGATACCAGCAGTACTGCAACCTGTTTATTTGTGTTAAGTTGGACAGCTAACTAACATCTAAATGTCCTTATGTGCGATATCATGTGCGATACAACCCGTCGTGCAACAATTACCTGTGCAAAGTTGGACAGCTCGTTAACATCTGAATGTCCTCATGTGCAATATCATGTGCGATACAAGCAGTACTGCAACATGGTTACATGTGCAAAGCTGGGCAGCCAGCTAGCATCTAAATGTCCTCATGTGCGATACAAGCAGTACTGCAACATGTTTACTTTTGCAAAGCTGGGCAGCAAGTTAACATCTAAATGTCCTAATGTGCGATACAAGCAGTACTGCAACATTTTAATTTGTGCAAAGTTGGACAGCCAGTTGACATCTAAATGTCCTCATGTGCAATATCATGTGCGATACAACCAGTCGTGCAACAATTACTTGTGCAAAGTTTGACAGTCAGTTAACATCTAAATGTCCTCATGTGCGATATCCTGTGCGATACAAGCAGCCGTGCAGCTTGTTTACTTGTGTAAAGCTGGACATTTAGTAAACATCTAAATGTCCTCATGTGCGATATCAGGTGCGTTACAAGCAGTCCTGCAAGATTTGCATTTATGCAAAGTTTGACAGCTAATTAATATTTAAATATCCTCATGTACGATATGCACAATATCATGTGCGATACAAGCAGTCCTGTTTTACTTGTGTTAAGCTGGACAGCCAGTTAACATCTGAATGACCTCCAATACCGCCACACCATTTTTGTTTTCTATTTTACTAAACTATTGAACATGCAAGGCTCTAGGCCATGAGGAACTGGCAGCTACACAACAGCTAAGCACACAATAGCCCACAAGCTAGACATTGGTAATAATCACTGAACAATAAAACAGCACATTTGTCTATATAAACACGTATCAAATATTACATATTACTTACACATACAAAGTCACCGTATTAGAAAGTATCTAGTAACAAACGTGTCCGCATCATGCTACTGACTATGATCATTTTAAAAAGTCCTTCAAAAAATATACCTTTTTAATGAGGTTTCTTTCTGATCATGTCAAACTCTTTTTCTTTTATATATATATATATATATATATATATATATATATATATATATATCAGTGACATGCGGTGAGGTTGATGGCTGGTGAGGCACTGATTTCATCACAGTCAGATTTACAAACATATGAACCCTAAAGAGTGTCTTATTCACCATTTGATTGGCAGCAGTTAACGGGTTATGTTTAAAAGCTCATACCAGCATTCTTCGCTGCTTGGCACTCAGCATCAAGGGTTGGAATTGGGGGTTAAATCACCAACAATTATTCCCGGGCGCGGCGCCGCTGCTGCCCACTGCTCCCCTCACATCTCAGGGGGTGATCAAGGGGATGGGTCAAATGCAGAGGACAAATTTCACCACACCTTGTGTGTGTGTCAATCATTGGTACTTAAACTCATTGGCGTTGTTAGGCCTATTTTAGGGGGGCTCAAGCCCCCCTAAAATATTCTTAAGCCCCCCTAAATAATTTGGTGTTTTTTTGTTTTTTTTTTACAAATAAATGCCGACATATTCATTATAAAGTGGCCCAAATATGAGTTTAAATAAATAATCATATAACCTGTTATTATTCACTCAGTTTCCCCTCACTTCGTAGCGTAAGGTAGAGAGCCCCTTTAGTGCGTCGGTATCCAATCCATTCCACTTGTTCATATAGAAAATGCCCACATCACTCAAATTCCAGCCCGCATTTTCTCTGCGACCTTGCTTGCGGTCCTGCAGGTGTACGAAGCACATTATCTTCCTTTACAATGAGTGAAGCTGCACAAAACCTTGGGTGTGCAATTGTAAATCATTTATTTTTTAAGTTTTGTGTTTCTTGTAGAATCTATATAAAGTAATATACATAAGCCTATTGTTAAAATAATGAAAAAAACATCATTAAATATATTTGTTTTATTGTATTGTTACATTAATAGCTGTTGTATTATTATAGGATGGCTTGTTAAACATTTAATAGGATTTTCAGAGGGAGGAAAAACCAAGACATTTAATATAAAATGTAAAATTAATAAATACATAAAAAGAAAAAGAAAATATATGGTTAAAAGCCATCGTCCCGGGGAGCATTTCATTTCGTCCCGTGCATTTTTTTTTAAATAATAATAATAACAATGAATAATTTCTAAGTCTTTGTTAGCCGTTTGTGAAGTTTTGTGCTCGTGCGTAACATTCGCTTGCATCCTGTGCATCTAAGGACCCCCTGTCCTTAAAAGCTAGTGACGCCCCTGCTTTAACTTAACTTTAACTTTACACATA
>NC_084554.2:44497500-44662500 GCF_033978685.3 Nerophis lumbriciformis
TCCTGGCCTAACGTATATTCCGCTCTACCCCGGAATTGAGCACTGTATAACAGAAAAACCACAGTAACCTCGACTATAAAAACTATATATATATATATGTCTTAATAAGGTTATCCAAAAAATAGTGCTCGATACCGTAGTAGAGCGCAATATATGTATGTGTGGGAAAAAAATCACAAGACTATTTCATCAGAGATGAAATAGTCTTGTGATTTTTTTCCCACACATACATATATATATGTATATATATATATATATATATATATATATATATATATATATATATATATATATATATATATGTATATGTATATATATATATATATATATATATATATATATATATATATATATATATATATATATATATATATATATATATTATACGTTAGTAAGTAAAGAACATATGTTGCCATCTAAGCAACGTTATCATGGACACCCCTGCTTATTTCAGCAAGACGATAGCCTAATGGGGCTTAGACCATCCCCTGAAACCCGGAAGTGCCTCGCGGTCACGTGATCACAACCCGGCTATAATGCCATTATTTTGCGGTGCCCCTTTATTTCTAAAACTGGTACTGGTACCAAAATACTGACATCGGAACAACCCTAATAGGTACTTTACTTTTCTCTTTATAACACCTTTGTCAAGACGTGGACTATGGTGTGGTTTGTTTTCCCGGAATGCAAAGGAACTGGACCGGACATGGAGTGAAGGTAAAGACATCTTTAATCTATTACTATAAAACGTACAAACGAAAAGCGCGCACAAGGCGGAGAACACACTTGGCTAAGAAAACAAAAACTAGGACAAAGGCAGAACTATGGACATAAAAACGAAAACACTTACTGTGACATGAAAAAACAAAACTTGAAGCATAAACTATGAACAGGCGTGAGTATCAGAAGTTATGTCGCCAGGCCGACTGCCTGGCAACTACAAGCTTAAATAATAAAGAGATGATTAATGACAGGTGCGTGGGTCCGAACACATGACAGGTGAAACTAATGGTCGTCATGGAAACAAAACAAGGGAGTGAAAAAACAGGAACTAAAAGTGTCCAAAAACCAAACAGAACATAGCCAAACAAAACATGATCACCAAGACCTGACAGAGACCCCCCCTTAAGGACAGATACCAGATGTCCGAAAAACAAAAACAAAAAACAAAGCAGGATCAAGAGTCATGGGAGGGCGGGAGGAGGACTTGGCGGTGGGTCGCCAGACCACGTGTCCCCGAATCCACCGGGGAAGAGTCAGGTGGCGGCGACGCGTAGAACGCCGCTGCACCTGACGTGTATGGGCGACCCGGGAACGGCCACAACGGACACAAGATCCGAAACATGTACGACATCTGTAATTTCCGTGAAGTGTGCGAAAGGTGCAAGTCCACCGTGCGCTAGTGTGGAGTCGTCGCCTTAGAAAACACTTTCTTCAGTCTGTTGCACGTTTTATATTTAGAATGGCTTGTGGACGATAACGAGCATGTAAATGTTTGGTTTGCTGCCAACACAGCAGAGCGAGCGAGAAGGACTCCAACCCCACCCACACACACACACACACACACACATACACACATACCCACACACACACACACACACACACACACACACACACACACACACAAGCATACATGCACACACGTTTGTGTTGAAGTCACCCCAATTAGCCAACAAACCCAGACGGTGTCTCCGGGGAACATGCTCCCAGCAGGGGGTCCGGATGAAAGGAACGAAACGCCGCGGCAACAGTTGTGTTCGTCAGAGAAACATTTGATTTAAAAGTGACTGACACGTTTAATGACCGTCAGCGCCACACCTTTTTGTCACTCGGCGATGCTAATCTTAGCCGCGACCGTGTCCAACCTCAAGTTCCTATCAAACATTTGGAACATGTGAGACTTTTCGCCTTGAACGTTTCGTTTTGTTTCAAAGTCCGCCTCAGATGTTGTTGGGGTTTTTTAATCATCTTTTCCGTGCAGAAGGAAAAATGGTCACGCTTGTTGTCTTGTATTTTCACCGTCTTTTCGATTATTTAACGTGTGTGTGCGCTTTAGAAGAAGATGCCAAAATATAAATACTTACAGTACAGGCCAAACGTTTGGACACACCTTCTCATTTCAATGTGTTTTCTTTATTTTCATGACTATTTACATTGTAGATTGTCACCGAATTTGCAACAAAGCTATAATCACTAATATTCCCTTTTCTGCTTGATTAGTTCACTGAATCCCACTTTTAATTCCTTCCTACAGCAACTTGAGGAATACATCAGTAGAAGAGAACAGAAAATAAACCACCTGGCGCTTACCTTCTTTGCGTCCTCTTCTACTGATGTTTTCCTCAAGATGCTTACTTTTTCTCCGACTAATCTCTAATATTCCCTTTTCTGCTTGATTAGTTTGCTGTATCCCACTTTGAATTTCTTCCTAAAGCAACTTGAAGAAAACATCAGTAGAAGAGAACAGAAAATAAACCACTAGGCGCTTACCTTCTTTTGCGTCCTTTTCCACTCATGTTTTCCTCAAGATGCTTACTTTTTCTCCGACTAATCTCTAATATCCCTTTTCTACTTGATTAGTTTGCTGTATCCCACGTTGAATTCCTTCCTAAAGCAACTTGAAGAAAACATCAGTAGAAGAGAACAGAAAATAAACCACTAGGCGCTTACCTTCTTTTGCGTCCTCTTCTACTGATGCTTTCCTCAAGATGCTTACTTTTCCTCCAACTAATCACTAATATTCCCTTTTCTGCTTGATTAGTTTGCTGTATCCCACGTTGAATTCCTTCCTAAAGCAACTTGAAGAAAACATCAGTAGAAGAGAACAGAAAATAAACCACTAGGCGCTTACCTTCTTTTGCGTCCTTTTCTACTCATGTTTTCCTCAAGATGCTTACTTTTTCTCCGACTAATCTCTAATATCCCTTTTCTACTTGATTAGTTTGCTGTATCCCACGTTGAATTCCTTCCTAAAGCAACTTGAAGAAAACATCAGTAGAAGAGAACAGAAAATAAACCACTAGGCGCTTACCTTCTTTTGCGTCCTTTTCTACTCATGTTTTCCTCAAGATGCTTACTTTTTCTCCGACTAATCTCTAATATCCCTTTTCTACTTGATTAGTTTGCTGTATCCCACGTTGAATTCCTTCCTAAAGCAACTTGAAGAAAACATCAGTAGAAGAGAACAGAAAATAAACCACTAGGCGCTTACCTTCTTTTGCGTCCTTTTCTACTCATGTTTTCCTCAAGATGCTTACTTTTTCTCCGACTAATCTCTAATATCCCTTTTCTACTTGATTAGTTTGCTGTATCCCACGTTGAATTCTTTCCTAAAGCAACTTGAAGAAAACATCAGTAGAAGAGAACAGAAAATAAACCACTAGGCGCTTACCTTCTTTTGCGTCCTTTTCTACTCATGTTTTCCTCAAGATGCTTACTTTTTCTCCGACTAATCTCTAATATCCCTTTTCTACTTGATTAGTTTGCTGTATCCCACGTTGAATTCCTTCCTAAAGCAACTTGAAGAAAACATCAGTAGAAGAGAACAGAAAATAAACCACTAGGCGCTTACCTTCTTTTGCGTCCTCTTCTACTGATGCTTTCCTCAAGATGCTTACTTTTCCTCCAACTAATCACTAATATTCCCTTTTCTGCTTGATTAGTTTGCTGTATCCCACGTTGAATTCCTTCCTAAAGCAACTTGAAGAAAACATCAGTAGAAGAGAACAGAAAATAAACCACTAGGCGCTTACCTTCTTTTGCGTCCTTTTCTACTCATGTTTTCCTCAAGATGCTTACTTTTTCTCCGACTAATCTCTAATATCCCTTTTCTACTTGATTAGTTTGCTGTATCCTACGTTGAATTCCTTCCTAAAGCAACTTGAAGAAAACATCAGTAGAAGAGAACAGAAAATAAACCACTAGGCGCTTACCTTCTTTTGCGTCCTTTTCTACTCCTGTTTTCCTCAAGATGCTTACTTTTTCTCCGACTAATCTCTAATATCCCTTTTCTACTTGATTAGTTTGCTGTATCCCACGTTGAATTCCTTCCTAAAGCAACTTGAAGAAAACATCAGTAGAAGAGAACAGAAAATAAACCACTAGGCGCTTACCTTCTTTTGCGTCCTTTTCTACTCATGTTTTCCTCAAGATGCTTACTTTTTCTCCGACTAATCTCTAATATCCCTTTTCTACTTGATTAGTTTGCTGTATCCCACGTTGAATTCCTTCCTAAAGCAACTTGAAGAAAACATCAGTAGAAGAGAACAGAAAATAAACCACTAGGCGCTTACCTTCTTTTGCGTCCTTTTCTACTGATGTTTTCCTCAAGATTCTTACTTTTTCTCTGACTAATCTCTAATATCCCTTTTCTACTTGATTAGTTTGCTGTATCCCACGTTGAATTCCTTCCTAAAGCAACTTGAAGAAAACATCAGTAGAAGAGAACAGAAAATAAACCACTAGGCGCTTACTTTCTTTTGTGTCCTCTTCTACTGATGTTTTCCTCAAGATGCTCACTTTTCCTCCGACTAATCTCTAATATTCTCTTTTCTGCTTGATTAATTTACTGTATCCCACATTTAGTTCCTTCCTAAAGCAACTTGATGAAAACATCAGTAGAAGAGAATAGAAAATCAACCACCTTCTTGTGCGTCCTCTTCTACTGATGTTTTCCTCAAGATGCTTACTTTTCCTCCGACTAATCTCTGATATTCTCTTTTCTGCTTGATTAGTTTGCTGTATCCCACATTTAGTTCCTTCCTAAAGCAACTTGATGAAAACATCAGTAGAAGAGAACAGAAGATCAACCACTTTCTTGTGCGTCCTCTTCTACTGATGTTTTCCTCAAGATGCTTACTTTTCCTCCGACTAATCTCTGATATTCTCTTTTCTGCTTGATTAGTTTGCTGTATCCCACATTTAGTTCCTTCCTAAAGCAACTTGATGAAAACATCAGTAGAAGAGAACAGAAAATCAACCACCTTGTGCGTCCTCTTCTACTGATGTTTTCCTCAAGATGCTTACTTTTCCTCCGACTCATCTCTAATATTCCCTTTTCTGCTTGATTAATTTGCTGTATTCCACATGTAGTTGCTTCCAAAAGCAACTTGAGGAAAACATCAGTAGAAGAGAAAATAAAATAAACCACTAGGCACTTACCTTCTTTTGCGTCCTCTACTACTGATGTTTTCCTCAAAATGCTTACTTTTTCTCCGACTAATCTCTAATATCCCTTTTCTACTTGATTAGTTTGCTGTATCCCACGTTGAATTCCTTCCTAAAGCAACTTGAAGAAAACATCAGTAGAAGATAACAGAAAATAAACCACTAGGCGCTTACCTTCTTTTGCGTCCTCTTCTACTGATGTTTTCCTCAAGATGCTTACTTTTCCTCCGACTAATCTCTACTATTCTCTTTCCTGCTTGATTAGTTTGCTGTATCCCACGTTTAATTCCTTCCTACAGCAACTTGAGGAAAACATCAGTAGAAGAGAACAGAAAATAAACCACTAGGCGCTTACCTTCTTTTGCGTCCTCTTCTACTGATGTTTTCCTCAAATGCTTACTTTTCCTCCGACTAATCTCTAATATTCTCTTTTCTGCTTGATTAGTTTGCTGTATCCCACGTTGAATTCCTTCCTAAAGCAACTTGAGGAAAACATCAGTAGAAGAGAACAGAAAATAAACCACTAGGCGCTTACCTTCTTTTGCGTCCTTTTCTACTCATGTTTTCCTCAAGATGCTTACTTTTTCTCCGACTAATCTCTAATATCCCTTTTCTACTTGATTAGTTTGCTGTATCCCACGTTGAATTCCTTCCTAAAGCAACTTGAAGAAAACATCAGTAGAAGAGAACAGAAAATAAACCACTAGGCGCTTACCTTCTTTTGCGTCCTCTTCTACTGATGCTTTCCTCAAGATGCTTACTTTTCCTCCAACTAATCACTAATATTCCCTTTTCTGCTTGATTAGTTTGCTGTATCCCACGTTGAATTCCTTCCTAAAGCAACTTGAAGAAAACATCAGTAGAAGAGAACAGAAAATAAACCACTAGGCGCTTACCTTCTTTTGCGTCCTCTTCTACTGATGTTTTCCTCAAATGCTTACTTTTCCTCCGACTAATCTCTAATATTCTCTTTTCTGCTTGATTAGTTTGCTGTATCCCACGTTGAATTCCTTCCTAAAGCAACTTGAGGAAAACATCAGTAGAAGAGAACAGAAAATAAACCACTAGGCGCTTACCTTCTTTTGCGTCCTTTTCTACTCATGTTTTCCTCAAGATGCTTACTTTTTCTCCGACTAATCTCTAATATCCCTTTTCTACTTGATTAGTTTGCTGTATCCCACGTTGAATTCCTTCCTAAAGCAACTTGAAGAAAACATCAGTAGAAGAGAACAGAAAATAAACCACTAGGCGCTTACCTTCTTTTGCGTCCTCTTCTACTGATGCTTTCCTCAAGATGCTTACTTTTCCTCCAACTAATCACTAATATTCCCTTTTCTGCTTGATTAGTTTGCTGTATCCCACGTTGAATTCCTTCCTAAAGCAACTTGAAGAAAACATCAGTAGAAGAGAACAGAAAATAAACCACTAGGCGCTTACCTTCTTTTGCGTCCTTTTCTACTCATGTTTTCCTCAAGATGCTTACTTTTTCTCCGACTAATCTCTAATATCCCTTTTCTACTTGATTAGTTTGCTGTATCCCACGTTGAATTCTTTCCTAAAGCAACTTGAAGAAAACATCAGTAGAAGAGAACAGAAAATAAACCACTAGGCGCTTACCTTCTTTTGCGTCCTTTTCTACTGATGTTTTCCTCAAGATTCTTACTTTTTCTCTGACTAATCTCTAATATCCCTTTTCTACTTGATTAGTTTGCTGTATCCCACGTTGAATTCCTTCCTAAAGCAACTTGAAGAAAACATCAGTAGAAGAGAACAGAAAATAAACCACTAGGCGCTTACCTTCTTTTGCGTCCTTTTCTACTCATGTTTTCCTCAAGATGCTTACTTTTTCTCCGACTAATCTCTAATATCCCTTTTCTACTTGATTAGTTTGCTGTATCCCACGTTGAATTCCTTCCTAAAGCAACTTGAAGAAAACATCAGTAGAAGAGAACAGAAAATAAACCACTAGGCGCTTACCTTCTTTTGCGTCCTTTTCTACTCATGTTTTCCTCAAGATGCTTACTTTTTCTCCGACTAATCTCTAATATCCCTTTTCTACTTGATTAGTTTGCTGTATCCCACGTTGAATTCCTTCCTAAAGCAACTTGAAGAAAACATCAGTAGAAGAGAACAGAAAATAAACCACTAGGCGCTTACCTTCTTTTGCGTCCTTTTCTACTGATGTTTTCCTCAAGATTCTTACTTTTTCTCTGACTAATCTCTAATATCCCTTTTCTACTTGATTAGTTTGCTGTATCCCACGTTGAATTCCTTCCTAAAGCAACTTGAAGAAAACATCAGTAGAAGAGAACAGAAAATAAACCACTAGGCGCTTACTTTCTTTTGTGTCCTCTTCTACTGATGTTTTCCTCAAGATGCTCACTTTTCCTCCGACTAATCTCTAATATTCTCTTTTCTGCTTGATTAATTTGCTGTATCCCACATTTAGTTCCTTCCTAAAGCAACTTGATGAAAACATCAGTAGAAGAGAATAGAAAATCAACCACCTTCTTGTGCGTCCTCTTCTACTGATGTTTTCCTCAAGATGCTTACTTTTCCTCCGACTAATCTCTGATATTCTCTTTTCTGCTTGATTAGTTTGCTGTATCCCACATTTAGTTCCTTCCTAAAGCAACTTGATGAAAACATCAGTAGAAGAGAACAGAAGATCAACCACTTTCTTGTGCGTCCTCTTCTACTGATGTTTTCCTCAAGATGCTTACTTTTCCTCCGACTAATCTCTGATATTCTCTTTTCTGCTTGATTAGTTTGCTGTATCCCACATTTAGTTCCTTCCTAAAGCAACTTGATGAAAACATCAGTAGAAGAGAACAGAAAATCAACCACCTTCTTGTGCGTCCTCTTCTACTGATGTTTTCCTCAAGATGCTTACTTTTCCTCCGACTCATCTCTAATATTCCCTTTTCTGCTTGATTAATTTGCTGTATTCCACATGTAGTTGCTTCCAAAAGCAACTTGAGGAAAACATCAGTAGAAGAGAAAAGAAAATAAACCACTAGGCACTTACCTTCTTTTGCGTCCTCTACTACTGATGTTTTCCTCAAAATGCTTACTTTTTCTCCGACTAATCTCTAATATCCCTTTTCTACTTGATTAGTTTGCTGTATCCCACGTTGAATTCCTTCCTAAAGCAACTTGAAGAAAACATCAGTAGAAGATAACAGAAAATAAACCACTAGGCGCTTACCTTCTTTTGCGTCCTCTTCTACTGATGTTTTCCTCAAGATGCTTACTTTTCCTCCGACTAATCTCTACTATTCTCTTTCCTGCTTGATTAGTTTGCTGTATCCCACGTTGAATTCCTTCCTACAGCAACTTGAGGAAAACATCAGTAGAAGAGAACAGAAAATAAACCACTAGGCGCTTACCTTCTTTTGCGTCCTCTTCTACTGATGTTTTCCTCAAATGCTTACTTTTCCTCCGACTAATCTCTAATATTCTCTTTTCTGCTTGATTAGTTTGCTGTATCCCACATTTAGTTCCTTCCTAAAGCAATTTGATGAAAACATCAGTAGAAGAGAACAGAAAATCAACCACCTTCTTGTGCGTCCTCTTCTACTGATGTTTTCCTCAAGATGCTTACTTTTCCTCCGACTCATCTCTAATATTCCCTTTTCTGCTTGATTAATTTGCTGTATTCCACATGTAGTTAATTCCAAAAGCAACTTGAGGAAAACATCAGTAGAAGAGAACAGAAAATAAACCACTAGGCGCTTACCTTCTTTTGCGTCCTCTTCTACTGATGTTTTCCTCAAGATGCTTACTTTTCCTCCGACTAATCTCTAATATCCCTTTTCTACTTGATTAGTTTGCTGTATCTCACGTTGAATTCCTTCCTAAAGCAACTTGAAGAAAACATCAGTAGAAGAGAACAGAAAATAAACCACTAGGCGCTTACCTTCTTTTGCATCCTCTTCTACTGATGTTTTCTTCAAGATGCTTACTTTTCTTCCAACTAATCGCTAATATTCCCTTTTCTGCTTGATTAGTTCCCTGTGTCCCACGTTTATTGCCTCCCTAAAGCAACTTGAGAAAAACATCAGTAGAAGAGGACACAAAATACAACCTTCTTTTTCTCTTGTTTTTTGTACGTCACTTAGCAACAATGACATAAAAGACACATTTGATCACCTGCCAAGTCGTCTTCGGAGTTAAAATTTGATGATTCAACAGTTAAGTACTTTTACGGGTGTCCATCGGAGAGTTCACTTGTTTGCACTTGAATGATTGCAACAAGGCGGAAATTGAAAAGCAAGTCTTGCATGGCGCGTGTAACCTTTAAAGACAACAGACTTTTCCTCCGACTAATCTCTAATATTCCCTTTGCTGCTTAATTAGTACACTGTATCCCACGTTTTAATTCCTCCCTAAAGTCCTCGGAGAATTGAGCCGGAATAAAAAACAGCCAAGCATGTGGCTAAAACAAACTTATTAACAAGTGCCAATTAGGAGAACATTTTGGATTGGAAGTGATTTCCGAGGAGACCTTGTTAAGCCAAGCCATGCAAGCATGCAAACACAAAGACAGCTCAGTAAAGAATAAACGTCAATATTTAACATTCATTACAGATTAACTGTTGCCATGCAGAAAACAGCCGTGATAAGTAATAATGTGTTTGCGATTGCTTTTTTTTTTCATGTGCGTTCCTTGTTGCAAAGTCGCTAAAAACATATTGATATGGTACATTATACAATGTAGAGGTAAATATTTACTTTTCAAGTATTTTAGGACAGAAATGTGCGCGACGTGAATCGAGGATTTACGCTGACATTTGACTTTAGCTGGATTAATCCTCCCTGCTTGACTTGTTCCCCCGACGGAGAGAGTCTCCCGGATTTAATTACTTAAAGTCAAATTGTATCGTCATTAATATGGGGAGAGTATTTTTATGCAACCCGAAAATGGATTTGAATTAAAAATTTCCATATTTACAAACAAAAAAAAGTTTCAATGTTCTTGTTATTTTTGTGTGTGTTTTTATATGATTTGTGTTTACTTGTTTCATTCGACGTTGACGCGGAATTACAAATTACAAATGCCTGCACAACTCTTTTGACTTCGGGTACCATTAAAGAAACCTTGACCTTGAACCTTGACCATGACCAAAAAAAAGTTTTGGTAAAAAATATTTCTTTGGTTGCGGCCGTGTCAGCAACTTGAGGGGTCCAGGTTTGATCCCCGCTTCTGCCATCCTAGTCACCGCGGTTGTGCCCTTGAGCACACTTCCACCTGCTCCCAGTGCCACCCACACTGGTTTAAATGTAGATATAGGGCTATATAAACTTTGGAAACATTTTGTTGTTTAAATGTGCTATATAAATAAAGTGGATTGGATATAAATATAATTCACTTCACTTTGTTACAAAACCGTTTTTCATTAATTTTTTTTTGTGTTTTTTTTTTTTATGTGACCAATCTAAGTCTAAGACTAGATGTGACCAATCCAAGTCTGAGACTAGATGTGACCAATCTAAGTCTAAGACTAGATCTGACCAATTTAAGTCTAAGATTAGATGTGACCAATCTAGGTCTAAAACTACATCTGACCAGGCTAAGTCTAAGACTAAATGTGACCAATCCACGTCTAAGACTAGATCTGACCAATCTAAGTCTAAGACTAGATGTGACCAGTCTAAGTCTAAAACTGGATGTGACCAATCCAAATCTAAAACTAGATGTGACCAATCTAAGTCTAAGACTAGATGTGACCAATCTAAGTCTAAGACTAGATCTGACCAATCTAAGTCTAAGACTAGATGTGACCAATCCAAGTCTAAGACTAGATGTGACCAATCTAAGTCTAAAAGTAGATGTGACCAATCCAAGGCCAAGAATAGATGTGACCAATCTAAGTCTAAGACTAGATGTGACCAATCCAAGTCTAAAACTAGACTTGACCAATCCAAGTCTAAGACAAGATGTGACAAATCCAAATCTTAAACTAGATGTGACCAATCTAATTCTAAGACTAGATGTGACCAATCTAAGTCTAAGACTAGATCTGACCAATCCAAGGCCAAGACTATATGTGACCAATCTAAGTCTAAGACTAGATGTGACCAATCCAAGTCTAAAACTAGACTTGACCAATCCAAGTCTAAGACTAGATGTGACCAATCTAAGTCTAAGACTAGATGTGACCAATCCAAGTCTAAAACTAGACTTGACTAATCCAAGTCTAAGACAAGATGTGACCAATCCAAATCTAAAACTAGATATGACCAATCTAATTCTAAGACTAGATGTGACCAATCTAAGACTAAGACTAGATCTGACCAATCCAAGGCCAAGACTAGATGTGACCAATCTAAGTCTAAGACTAGATGTGACCAATCCAAGTCTAAAACTAGATTTGACCAATCCAAGTCTAAGACAAGATGTGACCAATCCAAATCTAAAACGAGATGTGACCAATCTAATTCAAAGACTAGATGTGACCAATCTAAGTCTAAGATTAGATGTGACCAATCTAAGTCTAAGACTAGATCTGACCAATCTCAGTCTAAGACTAGTTCTGACCAATCTAAGTCTAAGACTAGATGTGACCAATCCATGTCTAAGACTAGATCTGACCAATCTAAGTCTAAGACTAGATGTGACCAATCTAAAACTAGGTGTGACCAAACTAAGTCTAAGACTAGATGTGACCAATCCAAGGCCAAGACTAGATGTAACCAATCTAAGTCCAAGACTAGATGTGACCAATCCAAGTCTAAGACTAGATGTGACCAATCCAAGTCTAAGACTAGATGTGACAATCCAAGTCTAAGACTAGATGTGACCAATCTAAGTCAAAGACTAGATGTGACCAATCCAAGTCTAAGACTAGATGTGACCAATCTAAGTCTAAGACTAGATGTGACAATCCAAGTCTAAGACTAGATGTGACCAATCTAAGTCTAAGACTAGATGTGACCAATCTAAGTCTAAGACTAGATGTGACCAATCTATGTCTAAGACTAGATGTGACCAATCCAAGTCTAAGACTAGATGTGACCAATCCAAGTCTAAGACTAGATGTGACCAATCTAAGTCTAAGACTAGATGTGACAATCCAAGTCTAAGACTAGCTGTGACCAATCTAAGTCTAAGACTAGATGTGACCAATCCAAGTCTAAGACTAGATGTGACCAATCTAAGTCTAAGACTAGATGTGACAATCCAAGTCTAAGACTAGATGTGACCAATCTAAGTCTAAGACTAGATGTGACCAATCTAAGTCTAAGACTAGATGTGACCAATCTAAGTCTAAGACTAGATGTGACCAATCTAAGTCTAAGACTAGATGTGACAATCCAAGTCTAAGACTAGCTGTGACCAATCTAAGTCTAAGACTAGATGTGACCAATCCAAGTCTAAGACTAGATGTGACCAATCTAAGTCTAAGACTAGATGTGACAATCCAAGTCTAAGACTAGATGTGACCAATCTAAGTCTAAGACTAGATGTGACCAATCTAAGTCTAAGACTAGATGTGACCAATCTAAGTCTAAGACTAGATGTGACCAATCTAAGTCTAAGACTAGATGTGACCAATCTAAGTCTAAGACTAGATGTGACCAATCCAAGTCTAAGACTAGATGTGACCAATCTAAGTCTAAGACTAGATGTGACCAATCTAAATCTAAGACTAGATGTGACCAATCCAAGTCTAAGACTAGATGTGACCAATCCAAGTCTAAGACTAGATGTGACCAATCTAAGTCTAAGACTAGATGTGACCAATCTAAGTCTAAGACTAGATGTGACCAATCTAAGTCTAAGACTAGATGTGACCAATCTAAGTCTAAGACTAGATGTGACCAATCTAAGTCTAAGACTAGATGTGACCAATCTAAGTCTAAGACTAGATGTGACCAATCTAAGTCTAAGACTAGATGTGACCAATCTAAGTCTAAGACTAGATGTGACCAATCCAAGTCTAAGACCAGATGTGACCAATCTAAGTCTAAGACTAGATGTGACCAATCTAAGTCTAAGACTAGATGTGACCAATCCAAGTCTAAGACTAGATGTGACCAATCTAAGTCTAAGACTAGATGTGACCAATCTAAGTCTAAGACTAGATGTGACCAATCTAAGTCTAAGACTAGATGTGACCAATCTAAGTCTAAGACTAGATGTGACCAATCCATGTCTAAGACTAGATCTGACCAATCTAAGTCTAAGACTAGATGTGACCAATCTAAAACTAGGTGTGACCAAACTAAGTCTAAGACTAGATGTGACCAATCCAAGGCCAAGACTAGATGTAACCAATCTAAGTCCAAGACTAGATGTGACCAATCCAAGTCTAAGACTAGATGTGACCAATCCAAGTCTAAGACTAGATGTGACAATCCAAGTCTAAGACTAGATGTGACAATCCAAGTCTAAGACTAGATGTGACCAATCCAAGTCTAAGACTAGATGTGACCAATCTAAGTCTAAGACTAGATGTGACAATCCAAGTCTAAGACTAGATGTGACCAATCTAAGTCTAAGACTAGATGTGACCAATCTAAGTCTAAGACTAGATGTGACCAATCTAAGTCTAAGACTAGATGTGACCAATCCAAGTCTAAGACTAGATGTGACCATTCCAAGTCTAAGACTAGATGTGACCAATCTAAGTCTAAGACTAGATGTGACAATCCAAGTCTAAGACTAGATGTGACCAATCTAAGTCTAAGACTAGATGTGACCAATCTAAGTCTAAGACTAGATGTGACCAATCTAAGTCTAAGACTAGATGTGACCAATCTAAGTCTAAGACTAGATGTGACCAATCTAAGTCTAAGACTAGATGTGACCAATCTAAGTCTAAGACTAGATGTGACCAATCTAAGTCTAAGACTAGATGTGACAATCCAAGTCTAAGACTAGATGTGACCAATCTAAGTCTAAGACTAGATGTGACCAATCTAAGTCTAAGACTAGATGTGACCAATCCAAGTCTAAGACTAGATGTGACCAATCTAAGTCTAAAAGTAGATGTGACCAATCCAAGGCCAAGAATAGATGTGACCAATCTAAGTCTAAGACTAGATGTGACCAATCCAAGTCTAAAACTAGACTTGACCAATCCAAGTCTAAGACAAGATGTGACAAATCCAAATCTTAAACTAGATGTGACCAATCTAATTCTAAGACTAGATGTGACCAATCTAAGTCTAAGACTAGATCTGACCAATCCAAGGCCAAGACTATATGTGACCAATCTAAGTCTAAGACTAGATGTGACCAATCCAAGTCTAAAACTAGACTTGACCAATCCAAGTCTAAGACTAGATGTGACCAATCTAAGTCTAAGACTAGATGTGACCAATCCAAGTCTAAAACTAGACTTGACTAATCCAAGTCTAAGACAAGATGTGACCAATCCAAATCTAAAACTAGATATGACCAATCTAATTCTAAGACTAGATGTGACCAATCTAAGACTAAGACTAGATCTGACCAATCCAAGGCCAAGACTAGATGTGACCAATCTAAGTCTAAGACTAGATGTGACCAATCCAAGTCTAAAACTAGATTTGACCAATCCAAGTCTAAGACAAGATGTGACCAATCCAAATCTAAAACGAGATGTGACCAATCTAATTCAAAGACTAGATGTGACCAATCTAAGTCTAAGATTAGATGTGACCAATCTAAGTCTAAGACTAGATCTGACCAATCTCAGTCTAAGACTAGTTCTGACCAATCTAAGTCTAAGACTAGATGTGACCAATCCATGTCTAAGACTAGATCTGACCAATCTAAGTCTAAGACTAGATGTGACCAATCTAAAACTAGGTGTGACCAAACTAAGTCTAAGACTAGATGTGACCAATCCAAGGCCAAGACTAGATGTAACCAATCTAAGTCCAAGACTAGATGTGACCAATCCAAGTCTAAGACTAGATGTGACCAATCCAAGTCTAAGACTAGATGTGACAATCCAAGTCTAAGACTAGATGTGACCAATCTAAGTCTAAGACTAGATGTGACCAATCCAAGTCTAAGACTAGATGTGACCAATCTAAGTCTAAGACTAGATGTGACAATCCAAGTCTAAGACTAGATGTGACCAATCTAAGTCTAAGACTAGATGTGACCAATCTAAGTCTAAGACTAGTTGTGACCAATCTAAGTCTAAGACTAGATGTGACCAATCCAAGTCTAAGACTAGATGTGACCATTCCAAGTCTAAGACTAGATGTGACCAATCTAAGTCTAAGACTAGATGTGACAATCCAAGTCTAAGACTAGATGTGACCAATCTAAGTCTAAGACTAGATGTGACCAATCTAAGTCTAAGACTAGATGTGACCAATCTAAGTCTAAGACTAGATGTGACCAATCTAAGTCTAAGACTAGATGTGACCAATCTATGTCCAAGACTAGATGTGACCAATCTATGTCTAAGACTAGATGTGACCAATCTAAGTCTAAGACTAGATGTGACCAATCTAAGTCTAAGACTAGATGTGACCAATCTAAGTCTAAGACTAGATGTGACCAATCTAAGTCTAAGACTAGCTGTGACCAATCTAAGTCTAAGACTAGATGTGACCAATCCAAGTCTAAGACTAGATGTGACCAATCTAAGTCTAAGACTAGATGTGACCAATCTAAGTCTAAGACTAGATGTGACCAATCTAAGTCTAAGACTAGATGTGACCAATCTAAGTCTAAGACTAGATGTGACCAATCTAAGTCTAAGACTAGATGTGACCAATCTAAGTCTAAGACTAGATGTGACCAATCTAAGTCTAAGACTAGATGTGACCAATCTAAGTCTAAGACTAGATGTGACCAATCCAAGTCTAAGACCAGATGTGACCAATCTAAGTCTAAGACTAGATGTGACCAATCTAAGTCTAAGACTAGATGTGACCAATCCAAGTCTAAGACTAGATGTGACCAATCTAAGTCTAAGACTAGATGTGACCAATCTAAGTCTAAGACTAGATGTGACCAATCTAAGTCTAAGACTAGATGTGACCAATCTAAGTCTAAGACTAGATGTGACCAATCTAAGTCTAAGACTAGATGTGACCAATCTAAGTCTAAGACTAGATGTGACCAATCTAAGTCTAAGACTAGATGTGACCAATCTAAGTCTAAGACTAGATGTGACCAATCTAAGTCTAAGACTAGATGTGACCAATCTAAGTCTAAGACTAGATGTGACCAATCTAAGTCTAAGACTAGATGTGACCAATCTAAGTCTAAGACTAGATGTGACCAATCCAAGTCTAAGACTAGATGTGACCAATCTAAGTCTAAGACTAGATGTGACAATCCAAGTCTAAGACTAGATGTGACCAATCTAAGTCTAAGACTAGATGTGACCAATCTAAGTCTAAGACTAGATGTGACCAATCTAAGTCTAAGACTAGATGTGACCAATCTAAGTCTAAGACTAGATGTGACCAATCTAAGTCTAAGACTAGATGTGACCAATCCAAGTCTAAGACTAGATGTGACCAATCTAAGTCTAAGACTAGATGTGACAATCCAAGTCTAAGACTAGATGTGACCAATCTAAGTCTAAGACTAGATGTGACCAATCTAAGTCTAAGACTAGATGTGACCAATCTATGTCTAAGACTAGATGTGACCAATCCAAGTCTAAGACTAGATGTGACCAATCCAAGTCTAAGACTAGATGTGACCAATCTAAGTCTAAGACTAGATGTGACAATCCAAGTCTAAGACTAGCTGTGACCAATCTAAGTCTAAGACTAGATGTGACCAATCCAAGTCTAAGACTAGATGTGACCAATCTAAGTCTAAGACTAGATGTGACAATCCAAGTCTAAGACTAGATGTGACCAATCTAAGTCTAAGACTAGATGTGACCAATCTAAGTCTAAGACTAGATGTGACCAATCTAAGTCTAAGACTAGATGTGACCAATCTAAGTCTAAGACTAGATGTGACAATCCAAGTCTAAGACTAGCTGTGACCAATCTAAGTTTAAGACTAGATGTGACCAATCCAAGTCTAAGACTAGATGTGACCAATCTAAGTCTAAGACTAGATGTGACAATCCAAGTCTAAGACTAGATGTGACCAATCTAAGTCTAAGACTAGATGTGACCAATCTAAGTCTAAGACTAGATGTGACCAATCTAAGTCTAAGACTAGATGTGACCAATCTAAGTCTAAGACTAGATGTGACCAATCTAAGTCTAAGACTAGATGTGACCAATCCAAGTCTAAGACTAGATGTGACCAATCTAAGTCTAAGACTAGATGTGACCAATCTAAATCTAAGACTAGATGTGACCAATCCAAGTCTAAGACTAGATGTGACCAATCCAAGTCTAAGACTAGATGTGACCAATCTAAGTCTAAGACTAGATGTGACCAATCTAAGTCTAAGACTAGATGTGACCAATCTAAGTCTAAGACTAGATGTGACCAATCTAAGTCTAAGACTAGATGTGACCAATCTAAGTCTAAGACTAGATGTGACCAATCTAAGTCTAAGACTAGATGTGACCAATCTAAGTCTAAGACTAGATGTGACCAATCTAAGTCTAAGACTAGATGTGACCAATCCAAGTCTAAGACCAGATGTGACCAATCTAAGTCTAAGACTAGATGTGACCAATCTAAGTCTAAGACTAGATGTGACCAATCCAAGTCTAAGACTAGATGTGACCAATCTAAGTCTAAGACTAGATGTGACCAATCTAAGTCTAAGACTAGATGTGACCAATCTAAGTCTAAGACTAGATGTGACCAATCTAAGTCTAAGACTAGATGTGACCAATCCATGTCTAAGACTAGATCTGACCAATCTAAGTCTAAGACTAGATGTGACCAATCTAAAACTAGGTGTGACCAAACTAAGTCTAAGACTAGATGTGACCAATCCAAGGCCAAGACTAGATGTAACCAATCTAAGTCCAAGACTAGATGTGACCAATCCAAGTCTAAGACTAGATGTGACCAATCCAAGTCTAAGACTAGATGTGACAATCCAAGTCTAAGACTAGATGTGACAATCCAAGTCTAAGACTAGATGTGACCAATCCAAGTCTAAGACTAGATGTGACCAATCTAAGTCTAAGACTAGATGTGACAATCCAAGTCTAAGACTAGATGTGACCAATCTAAGTCTAAGACTAGATGTGACCAATCTAAGTCTAAGACTAGATGTGACCAATCTAAGTCTAAGACTAGATGTGACCAATCCAAGTCTAAGACTAGATGTGACCATTCCAAGTCTAAGACTAGATGTGACCAATCTAAGTCTAAGACTAGATGTGACAATCCAAGTCTAAGACTAGATGTGACCAATCTAAGTCTAAGACTAGATGTGACCAATCTAAGTCTAAGACTAGATGTGACCAATCTAAGTCTAAGACTAGATGTGACCAATCTAAGTCTAAGACTAGATGTGACCAATCTAAGTCTAAGACTAGATGTGACCAATCTAAGTCTAAGACTAGATGTGACCAATCTAAGTCTAAGACTAGATGTGACAATCCAAGTCTAAGACTAGATGTGACCAATCTAAGTCTAAGACTAGATGTGACCAATCTAAGTCTAAGACTAGATGTGACCAATCCAAGTCCAAGACTAGATGTGACCAATCTAAGTCTAAAAGTAGATGTGACCAATCCAAGGCCAAGAATAGATGTGACCAATCTAAGTCTAAGACTAGATGTGACCAATCCAAGTCTAAAACTAGACTTGACCAATCCAAGTCTAAGACAAGATGTGACAAATCCAAATCTTAAACTAGATGTGACCAATCTAATTCTAAGACTAGATGTGACCAATCTAAGTCTAAGACTAGATCTGACCAATCCAAGGCCAAGACTATATGTGACCAATCTAAGTCTAAGACTAGATGTGACCAATCCAAGTCTAAAACTAGACTTGACCAATCCAAGTCTAAGACTAGATGTGACCAATCTAAGTCTAAGACTAGATGTGACCAATCCAAGTCTAAAACTAGACTTGACTAATCCAAGTCTAAGACAAGATGTGACCAATCCAAATCTAAAACTAGATATGACCAATCTAATTCTAAGACTAGATGTGACCAATCTAAGACTAAGACTAGATCTGACCAATCCAAGGCCAAGACTAGATGTGACCAATCTAAGTCTAAGACTAGATGTGACCAATCCAAGTCTAAAACTAGATTTGACCAATCCAAGTCTAAGACAAGATGTGACCAATCCAAATCTAAAACGAGATGTGACCAATCTAATTCAAAGACTAGATGTGACCAATCTAAGTCTAAGATTAGATGTGACCAATCTAAGTCTAAGACTAGATCTGACCAATCTCAGTCTAAGACTAGTTCTGACCAATCTAAGTCTAAGACTAGATGTGACCAATCCATGTCTAAGACTAGATCTGACCAATCTAAGTCTAAGACTAGATGTGACCAATCTAAAACTAGGTGTGACCAAACTAAGTCTAAGACTAGATGTGACCAATCCAAGGCCAAGACTAGATGTAACCAATCTAAGTCCAAGACTAGATGTGACCAATCCAAGTCTAAGACTAGATGTGACCAATCCAAGTCTAAGACTAGATGTGACAATCCAAGTCTAAGACTAGATGTGACCAATCTAAGTCTAAGACTAGATGTGACCAATCCAAGTCTAAGACTAGATGTGACCAATCTAAGTCTAAGACTAGATGTGACAATCCAAGTCTAAGACTAGATGTGACCAATCTAAGTCTAAGACTAGATGTGACCAATCTAAGTCTAAGACTAGATGTGACCAATCTAAGTCTAAGACTAGATGTGACCAATCCAAGTCTAAGACTAGATGTGACCATTCCAAGTCTAAGACTAGATGTGACCAATCTAAGTCTAAGACTAGATGTGACAATCCAAGTCTAAGACTAGATGTGACCAATCTAAGTCTAAGACTAGATGTGACCAATCTAAGTCTAAGACTAGATGTGACCAATCTAAGTCTAAGACTAGATGTGACCAATCTAAGTCTAAGACTAGATGTGACCAATCTATGTCCAAGACTAGATGTGACCAATCTATGTCTAAGACTAGATGTGACCAATCTAAGTCTAAGACTAGATGTGACCAATCTAAGTCTAAGACTAGATGTGACCAATCTAAGTCTAAGACTAGATGTGACCAATCTAAGTCTAAGACTAGCTGTGACCAATCTAAGTCTAAGACTAGATGTGACCAATCCAAGTCTAAGACTAGATGTGACCAATCTAAGTCTAAGACTAGATGTGACCAATCTAAGTCTAAGACTAGATGTGACCAATCTAAGTCTAAGACTAGATGTGACAATCCAAGTCTAAGACTAGATGTGACCAATCTAAGTCTAAGACTAGATGTGACCAATCTAAGTCTAAGACTAGATGTGACCAATCTAAGTCTAAGACTAGATGTGACCAATCTAAGTCTAAGACTAGATGTGACCAATCCAAGTCTAAGACCAGATGTGACCAATCTAAGTCTAAGACTAGATGTGACCAATCTAAGTCTAAGACTAGATGTGACCAATCCAAGTCTAAGACTAGATGTGACCAATCTAAGTCTAAGACTAGATGTGACCAATCTAAGTCTAAGACTAGATGTGACCAATCTAAGTCTAAGACTAGATGTGACCAATCTAAGTCTAAGACTAGATGTGACCAATCTAAGTCTAAGACTAGATGTGACCAATCTAAGTCTAAGACTAGATGTGACCAATCTAAGTCTAAGACTAGATGTGACCAATCCAAGTCTAAGACTAGATGTGACCAATCTAAGTCTAAGACTAGATGTGACCAATCTAAGTCTAAGACTAGATGTGACCAATCTAAGTCTAAGACTAGATGTGACCAATCTAAGTCTAAGACTAGATGTGACCAATCTAAGTCTAAGACTAGATGTGACCAATCCAAGTCTAAGACTAGATGTGACCAATCTAAGTCTAAGACTAGATGTGACCAATCTAAGTCTAAGACTAGATGTGATCAATCTAAGTCTAAGACTAGATGTGACCAATCTAAGTCTAAGACTAGATGTGACCAATCTAAGTCTAAGACTAGATGTGACCAGTCTTTGTCTCTAGAAAAAGGGCAATGACATTGTTTACTCGTTAGCGTGAAAAGTGACACCGTTAAATTGCGCCATTCATTCTGTCACGGCCTTCCTCCTCCCGCCCCCCCATCCCCCGCCAGAGAGGAGCGGCTCTCAGGAGCGAGTGTCGCCCGGAATAATGAGGCGGCATCGGACTGCCGCGGGTTAGCAGAGGTGACGTCTCCACGCCAGCGGCTAATTGAGGATGATGTCGAGTACGCCGTGCGGGCGCAACGTTTCATTTTAATGGGCTGATTATTGGCAGAAAAGACATGCGACACACAAACCTACGGTGGCCTCTGAGGGACAGCGTGACACCGCAGGGCGTCACATCAGTCAGGTGACTTCCTCTCATCGCTTGCCGCCACCGTCGGATTCATTTCCTGTGTCTCGCCGTCAGGAAGTACACCTTGATGTCCGCGCGAGGAACGGCGCAAAAGAAAAAAAACATGGCTGATTTTATCTCATTTTAATATTTGTCTCCATCAGACTGCACTCCTGCTCTAATTGGATTCATGGTGAGCGCGTGGAGCCTTTATTATCTGTGTGAGCATCGAACACACGCCGCTTTCCTGCAGGCCACATCTTCTCATCGCCATTAAAAAGACAACAAACAGCACTTTGTGCGACCTCCTCAGTAGTATTTGATACCGCCATCTTTCTACTACCATCTTATTAGTCTTTTGTACAACCTTCTTAGTCGTATTTTGTACTACCATCTTAATAGTGTTTTGTACTACCATCTTAGTAGTATTTTGCACAACCATCTATGTAGTATATTGTATTACCATCTTAGTAGTATTTTGCACAACTATCTATGTAGTATATTGTATCATCATCTTAGTAGTATTTTGCACAACCATCTATGTAGTATATTGTATTACCATCTTAATAGTATTTTGTACGACCATTTTAGTAGTATTTTGTACTACCATCTTAATAGTGTTTTGTACTACCATCTTAGTAGTATTTTGCACAACCATCTATGTAGTATATTGTATTACCATCTTAATAGTATTTTGTACGACCATTTTAGTAGTATTTTGTACTGCCATCTTAATAGTGTATTGTACTACCATCTTAGTAGTATTTTGCACGACCATCTATGTAGTATATTGTATTGCCATCTTAACAGTATTTTGCACGACCATCTATGTAGTATATTGTATTACCATCTTAATAGTATTTTTACGACCATTTTAGTAGTATATTGTATTACCATCTTAATAGTATTTTGTACGACCATTTTAATAGTATTTTGTACGACCTTCTTAGTAGTATTTTGTACTACCATCTTAGTAGTGTTTAGTACCACCATCTTAGTAGTATTTTGCATGACCATCTATGTAGTATATTGTATTACCATCTTAATAGTGTTTTGTACGACCTTCTTAGTAGTATTTTGTACTACCATCTTAGTAGTATTTTGCACAACCATCTATGTAGTATATTGTATTACCATCTTAATAGTATTTTGTACAACCATTTTAGTAGTATTTTGTACTACCATCTTAATAGTGTTTTGTATTACCATCTTAGTAGTATTTTGCACAACCATCTATGTAGTATATTGTATTACCATCTTAATAGTATTTTGTACGACCATTTTAGTAGTATTTTGTACTACCATCTTAATAGTGTTTTGTACTACCATCTTAGTAGTATTTTGCACGACCATCTATGTAGTATATTGTATTGCCATCTTAATAGTATTTTGTACGACCATTTTAGTAGTATTTTGTACGACCTTCTTAGTAGTATTTTGTACTACCATCTTAGTAGTGTTTAGTACCACCATCTTAGTAGTATTTTGCACGACCATCTATGTAGTATATTGTATTACCATCTTAATAGTATTTTCTACGACCATCTATGTAGTATATTGCATGACCATCTTAATAGTATTTTGTACGACCATTTTAGTAGTATTTTGTACGATCTTCTTAGTTGTATTTTGTACTACTACAATCTTAGTAGTGTTTAGTACCACCATCTTAGTAGTATTTTGTACGACCTTAGTACTATTTTGTAATTCCATCTTAATAGTATTTTTTACTGCCATCTTTGTAGTATTTTGTACTACCATCTAAGTAATATTTTTACTTCCATCTTAGTTGTATTTTGTACTACCATCTATGTAGTATTTTGTAAGACCATCTTTGTAGTATTTTGTACTTCCATCTTAGTAGTGTTTTGTATTACCATCTTAGTAGTGTTTTGTACCCCCATCTTAGTAAGATTTTGTATGACCGTCTTTGTAGTATTTTGTACTTCCATCTTAGTAGTGTTTTGGATTACCAACTATGCAGTATTTTGTACGACCATATTTGTAGCTTTCTATACTACCATCGTTGTATTATTTTGTACTACCATCTTAGTAGTGTTTTGTATGACCATCTTCGTAGTATTTTGTACTTCCATCTTAGTAGTCTTTTGTATTACCATCTTAGTATTATTTTGTACTACCATCTTAGTAGTGGTTTTACTACCATCTTAGTAGTGTTTTGTACTACCATCTTGGTAGTATTCTGTACTACCATCTTAGTAGTGTTTTGTACTACCATCTTAGTAGTATTTTGTATGACCATCTTTGTAGTATTTTGTACTTCCATCTTAGTAGTGTTTTGTATTACCATCTTAGTATTATTTTGTACTACCATCTTAATATTATTTTGTACTACCATCTAAGTTGTGTTTTTACTACCATCTTAGTAGTGTTTTGTACCACCATCTTGGTAGTATTTTGTACTACCATCTTAGTAGTGTTTTGTACTACCATCTTGGTAGTATTCTGTACTACCATCTTAGTAGTGTTTTGTACTACCATCTTAGTAGTATTTTGTATGACCATCTTTGTAGTATTTTGTACTTCCATCTTAGTAGTGTTTTGTATTACCATCTTAGTATTATTTTGTACTACCATCTTAATATTATTTTGTACTACCATCTACGTTGTGTTTTTACTACCATCTTAGTAGTGTTTTGTACCACCATCTTGGTAGTATTTTGTACTACCATCTTAGTAGTGTTTTGTACTACCATCTTAGTAGTGTTTTGTACTACCATCTTAGTAGTATTTTTACTACCATCTTAGTAGTATTTTATACTTTCATCTTAGTAGTATTTTGTACAAATTTCTTAGTACTATTTTGTACTACATCTTAGTCGTATTTTACAACCTTCATAGTAGTATTTTATACTACATCTTAGTAGTATTTTACAACCTTCATAGTAGTATTTTATACTACCATCTTAGTAGTATTTTGTACTTCCATCTTATTAGTATTTTGTATGACCATTTTAGTATTATTTTGTACGACCGTCTTAGTAGTATTTTGTACTACCATCTTAATAGTGTTTTTACTCCCATCTTAGTAGTATTTTGCACGACCATCTATGTAGTATTTTGTACTTCCATCTTAGTAGTATTTTGTATGACCATTTTAGTGTTATTTTGTATTTCAATCTTAGTATAATTTTTGTACTACCATCTTAGTAGTATATTGTACAAACATTTTAGTAGTATTTTGTACTACTATATAAGTAGTATTTTGTACGACCTTCTTAGTAGTATTTTATACAACTTTCTTAGTAGTATTTTGTACGACCTTCTTAGTAGTATTTTATACAACTTTCTTAGTAGTATTTTGTACGACCTTCTTAGTAGTATTTTATACGACTTTCTTAGTAGTATTTTGTACGACCATCTTCCAAGCAGTTTCCAAATGCTCTGTACATCCTCTCGATGTGGAGGAGCAGCGGCTTTACTTTGAGCTCCTCCCTGATGACAGAGCTTCTCACCCTATCTCTAAGGGAGAGCCCCGCCACTCGCCGGAGGAAACTCATTTGGGCCTGTGATCTTGTCCTTACGGTCATAACCCAAAGCTCCTTTTTCACCACGACGGATCGATACAGCGTCCGCATTACTGAAGACGCCGCACAGATCCGCCTGTCGATCTCACGATCCACTCTTCCCTCACTCGTGAACAAGACTCCGAGGTACTTGAACTCCTCCACTTGGGGCAGGGTCTCCTCCCCAACCCAAAGATGGCATTCCACCCTTTTCCGGGCGAGAACCATGGACTTGGACTTTGAAGTGCCGATTTTCATCCCAGTCGCTTCAAACTCGGCTGCGAACCAGAGAGAGCTGAAGATCCTGGCTAGATGAAGCCATCAGGACCACATCATCTGCAAAAAGCAGAGACCTAATCCAGCAGCCACCAAACCGGATCCCCTCAACGCCCTGACTGCGCCCAGAAATTCTGTCCATAAAAGTTGTAAACAGAATCGGT
Source organism: Nerophis lumbriciformis (assembly GCF_033978685.3). Classification (NCBI taxonomy): domain Eukaryota; kingdom Metazoa; phylum Chordata; class Actinopteri; order Syngnathiformes; family Syngnathidae; genus Nerophis; species Nerophis lumbriciformis. Next base: position 44,523,023 of record NC_084554.2, read on the forward strand.
GACAAAGTGCTGCCCTGGTGGTGTCCAACCCTCACTGAAAACAGGTCTGACTTACTGCCGGCAATGTGGACCTAGCTCTGAGACTGATCATACAGGGAGTGGACCGCCACAATCAGACAGTCCGAAACCCCATACTCTCTGAGCTCTCCCCACAAGACTTCCCTTGGGACACAGTCAAATGCCTTCTCCAAGTCCACAAAGCACATGTAGACTGGATGGGCAAACTCCAATGCACCCTCAAGGACCCTGCCGAAAGTATAGAGCTGTTCCACAGTTCCACGACCAGGACGAAAATCACACCACTCCTCCTGTATCCGAGGTTCGACTATCCGGCGTAGCCCTCTCTCCAGTACACCTGAATAGACCTTACCGGGAAGGCCGAGGAGTGTGATCCCACGATTGTTGGAACACACCCCTTCAGTTCAGTTCAGTTCCCCTTCTTAAAGAGATGACTCACCACCCGGTATGCCAGTCCAGAGGTACCGCCCCGGTGTCCATGCAATTCTGCAGAGTCTTGTCAACCAAGACAGCCCCACAGCATCCAGAGCCTTAAGGAAGTCTAGGCAGATCTCATCCACCCCGAGGCCTTTCCACCGAGGAGCTTTTTAACTACCTCAGCAACCTCAGCCTCAGAAATAGGAGAGGTCACCACAGATTCCCCAGGCACTGCTGCCTCATAGGAAGACGTGTAGGTTGGATTGAGGAGGTCTTTGAAGTATCCCCTCCACCGATCGCCAACTTCCTGAGTCGAGGTCAGTAGCACACCATCCCCACCATATACGGTGTAGACAGTGCACTTCATCCTCCTTCTGAGGCGGTGGATGGTGGTCCAGAATTGCTTCGAAGCCGTCCGCATGTCTTTTTCCTTGGCTTTCCCGAACTCCTACCATGCTAGAGTTTTTGCCTCCGCGACCGCTGAAGACGCACACCGCTTGGTCTGTCGGTACCTGGCCGCTGTCTCCCTGAATCCCATGAGCCAAAAGGACCCGAAAGGACTCTTTCTTAAGCTTGACGGCATCCCTCACCGCTGGGCACCAGCGGGTTTTGGAATTACTGCCATACAGGCACCAACCACCTTGCTGCCACAGCTCCAATCAACCGCCTTGATAATGGAGGTACGGAACATGGTCCACTCGGAATCAATATCCAGCGCCTTCCTGGTGACATGTTCAAAGTTCTTCCGGAGGTGAGAATTGAAACTCTCTCTGACGGGAGACTCAGCCAGACATTCTCAACAGACCCTCACAATGCCTTTGGGCCTGCCAGGTCTGTCTGGCATCCTCCCCCACCATCGGAGCCAACTCACCAGCTGGTGGTGATTGGTAGAAAACGCTGCTCCTCTCTTTACCCAAATGTCCAAAACATGAAACCGCAAATCTGATGACACGACTACAAAGTCAATCATCGAAGTGCGGCCTAGGGTGTCCTGGTGCCAAGTGCACATATGGACACCCTTATTTGAACATGGTGTTTGTTATAGACAATCTGCGACAAGCACAAAAGTCCAATAACAAAACACCACTCGGGTTCAGATCCGGGTGGCCATTCTTCCCAATCACGCCTCTCCAGGTCTCACTGTCGTTGCCAATATGAGAGTTGAAGTCACCCAGCAGAACAATGGAATCACCTGAGGGAGCACTCTCCAGTACTTCCTTGAGGGAATCCAAAAAAGGCATGTACTCTGAGCTGCTGTTTTGTGCATAAGGACAAAGAACAGTCAGGACCCGTCCTCCCACCCAAAGGCGGATGGAACCTATCCTCTCGTCTACTGTGTTAAACTCCAACGTATAGGTTCTGAGCCGAGGGACAACAAGAATTGCCACCCCAGCCTGTCGCCTTTCACTTTCTGCAACGCAAGAGTGGAAGAGAGTCCACTGAGGACTGGTTCCAGAGCTCTGCTGCGCGTCCAAGTGAATCCGACTATTTCTAGCCGGAACTTCTACACCTCACGCACTCTCCCAAGAGCCAGCTTCTGGAGCAGAGGATGGGACCGCCAAGGGCCCTGCCTTCGACTGCCGCCCAGCTCACACTTTACCCAACCTCTATAGCAGTGGTTCTTTACCATGTTGGAGGTACCGAACCCCACCAGCTTCATATGCGCATTCACCGAACCCTTCTTTAGTGAAAAATATATATATATATATATATTTTTTCAAATTCAAGACAAAGTTATATGTTTTTTTTACCAGTGCACGAACATCACCTTGTTCAAAGAACAAAACCAACACAGTGCATGAACTCACAACAAATTACACACCTGCAAATCAGTGTGACTTCTGCTGTTGCCGTATTTATAATACGCCGATAGGGAGAAGTTTTTATTTACACGATGAGTCGGGTGTGTCTCGCCCTCCGCGGCGGAGGGTCCGCCGAACCCCTGAGGCCGACACACCGAACCACTAGGGTTCGATCGAACCCAGGTTAAGAACCACTGCTCTATAGCCTCTCCTATGAGTGGTGACTCCATTGGAGGGGGTACCCCCTTTGCCTCTCCGAGCGGGGCCCAGCCGCTCTGCATTGAACCCCACAGAGGGGGTGGTGGGGGAACCCGGTGAACCGCGCCCGGGCCGTGCAAATCTGAGTCCTTGTTTCGTCTTCAAGACTGGCCATGATATCGGGGCGGCATGGCGTAGTGGGTAGAGCAACCGTGCCAGAAACCTGAGGGTTGCAGGTTCGCTCCCCGCCTCTTACCATCCAAAAATCGCTGCCGTTGTGTCCTTGGGCGGGACACTTCACCCTTTGCCCCCGGTGCCACTCACACCGGTGAATTGAATGATGAATGATAGGTGGTGGTCGGAGGGGCCGTTGGCGCAAATTGCAGCCACGCTTCCGTCAGTCTACCCCAGGGCAGCTGTGGCTATGAAAGTAGCTTACCACCACCAGGTGTGAATGAATGATGGGTTCTACATGTAAAGCGGCTTTGGGTACTTAGAAAAGCGCTATATAAATCCCAGGTATTATTATTATTATTATATCACACACAAGTAAACACGCTGCAGGACTGCTTGTATCGCAAATTTTAAATGCAAGCTAATTTTCGACCAATATCAATATCTGATCGGGTTACGCACGGTATCATTATTTGATACTTGTTCGTATTGACTAAATGTTCAACGATTATTACGTATGTCTAGCTTGTGTGCTATTGTGTGCTTAGCTGTTGCGTAGCTGCTGGCACCGGGTGGCCTATAATCTACCGTGTCTACTAAATGACTTGACTGAAATAGAACATTTTAAACCGAGTGCACGGTCTTTTGGTGAAACAAAAAGTTAAATGATGCGGACACGTATGTTACTGGATACTTTCTACTGCGCTTTTGCCCGGGAGACTTTGCATGTGTACGTAATTTGCAAGTATAATGATTTGATACTTGTTTATATTGACAAATGTGCTGTTTTATTGTTCATTGATTATTACCCATGTCTAGCTTGTGTGCTATCGTGTGCTTCGCTGCTGTGTAGCTGCTAGCGCCTCGCTGACAAGTGGCGAGACAAGACGTAAAAAGGAGAAAAGTATGACATTTGTGCGTATTTTTTTGACTCGAATGGCCGCGGGACGTATCCGCCGTGGAAGAAGGCGACAGCGTGAGCGTTGCTTCTTCTTCACCCGCAGGCTAACACGCGGCGGTAATTGAAAGAAATAAAATCTTGGCATGAAAAGAATGAAACGGCAGATGAAAGAAAACTCAGCATCTTAATAGAGTCTTTTATGGCATTATTTTCCGACGGGGAAAAGACGCTCGTTTTCCCCAAATAAAGACTTCACATCAATTATTCAAACACCTTTCAGGAGGGGAAGTCATTTGCATATAGATACAAGTCAGTTTAATACTGTAAATTACCTTTTTATATGGCAATCTGCGAGATTTGCTTTTAATATCTCTCTCTGTGTGTGTGTGTGTGTGTGTGTGTGTGTGTGTGTGTGTGTGTGTGTGTGTGTGTGTGTGTGTGTGTGTGTGTGTGTGTGTGTGTGTGTGGATATCAGGTGAAAATGTTCCCAATTTTACTGCCTCGGCTTTGATTAAGAGCTCACGTTTAGAAGTACCGTGTTCTAAATTGTACCCTAACTTATTAATTGTATTTGCTCAAAGTAAAAGTAATAAAGTCGCTTTCCAAGACGAAGATCATTTTACCAATTTTGAATTTAACAGCGACAGTATGTGAAAAACACCCACGTATAAAAACCGGCACTTTGGTGAGTTTCTACAACTTTGAAGGTCAGTGTAGGTTTTGTTCATTGATTATTGTATTTTATTTTAGTTTATCTTATTTTGTTTTATATTATTTTATTAGTTTTATTTTATTTTTTATTTTATTTTATTTTATTTTAATTTACATTTTAAAATTTTTAATTTAAATTTTAAATTTTATTGTTTGTTTATTTTTTTATTTCAGTATTTATGTATTTTTTGTAAAAAAAATAAAAATATATAGAGATATTTTTGTTTTTATGAGTTGGACTGGAGAAATAAACAAAACAATAAAAACATTGGTTTAATCCAGTGTTTCTTAACCATAGGGCCGGGGTCGATTGTTGTTCCACGAGCGCCCCCTCAAAAGGTCGCCAAAAAATATCTGTTTCTCATATGCGGTCTGTATGGGCCTCCAGCAGTACTCAGTTGTAATACACTTTTCCGCCACTTGTGGCAGTAATGACAATATCAAACAAACAGAAGAAGTCTGGAGCTAAAGTCAGAGACATTTTTTGTAAGCGCAAAAATTATGACTAAAATGTAGAAAATGTATTTTAATTTGTGCTTTAATTTTATGGACAGTTAATTTAAGAAACATATATATTGTTATTATTTATTATTAATTTAGTAAGAATGTATTTTTCATCAGTTTTTATGGTATTTATTTTTGTAATCATTCAAAGTTAATCCTGTTAAACTGTAAATAGGTTTGAATAAGGTTTGCTAATATTTGAGTGGGCCCAGCCGGGCCTCTCTGTAGTGGAAAAGTTGGGTTAAAAAGGTTAAGAAACCCTGGTTTATTTGAATTTCATTTCAAAATACCATTTGTCTTTTTCAGTGTCAAGGAGCAATAACTACCGTATTTTCTAGACTCTGGAAAATACTATATCGACTATATAAACTGCACACACTAAACTTTAGTAGAAAAAATATATTTTCCATATATTAGCCGCAACGGACTATAAGTAGCAGATATACTGTATAAGTTGTGAAATGAGTTATTTACACAGAAATATTCTGCAAATGTTTATTTACATACCCTAATTGTTTCCAAGCGGTGTCTGTAACACGGCAGTAAAACATCTGATCAAACAAAACAGAAGTCATCGTCTGCGGAAGCTAGCTCTCCAATCAGCTTAACAGACCTAATAACTCCACGGTGACGTTTTGGTGAGTTCACTAAGGAATTTTTGAAAATAATTGAATGATACTAACACAAAAACTCGTAAACATGTTAGCATATAAGCTAATGCTAACGGCGCCAGATTGATTACATTATGATAGCACGTACAAATATGCATGGAAACACTCCTACAGACGTCACAAATGGGACGGTTTAGTGAGTATGAGTATTAGTTACCACGACCCCAAAAAGGGACAAGCGGTAGAAAATGGATGGATGGATGTAAATCTTGCAGTAAACCATGAACATTATTTTTCAATTGTTGTCTTTTTGGAAATACACAATGTTATGTTGTTATTTATCTTTTTGTATTTATTTATATTATATATATATATATATATATATATATATATATATATATATATATATATATATATATATGTGTATTCATTATTTGTATTTATTTATTTATTATCATATTATATTTGTATTATTATTTATAATAATGGTATTATTTGTATTTCCTTATTTACTATCATATTATACTTATATTACATGTATATTAATTATATTATAATTTGTATTTATTTTATTTATTATTATATAATATTTCTATTACATTCATATTATTTATATTATTTGTTTGTATTTATCAATCTTTCAATCACTGTTCTTAAAGTGTACACTTCATTTCATGTGATTTATTAAATTATTTTAGTTCTGAAACGTTCACATAATCTGTGATTTGTGGTAAAAAAGTGACATTTGCCTGAGATTGAGGCTGCTCTAATAGTGATGTTGATAATAATAATAATGGTCGGTGGTCAATGCTGCTAATAAAAGGCACGGTGAAGCACAGCAGGGATACGTTTGCCAGCTCCTCAGTGAAGTACGACGCATAAAAGCTGGCGACTGTGGTTTTTATGGCCTTTGCCAAATCCCCCTCTTCACCTCGGGGCCAAAAAGGCAAATAAAACAGGATTGTAAAGTGGAATAAAGTGTGCGCCTCAGAAGATAAAGGAATGAAAATATCACCGGGGCTCTTATTGATTTGTGTGTCCGGCACTTCGGACGGAGGAAGCCAGGCCTAAATGAGCGTGAAATAAACCTTTTGTGTCGGACGATGGAGGAAGCAAACATCCAGGAAGGACGGGAGCTCAAGGAGGACAGAACACCAGATTATATTCAAAATGGTCTAATAGTACATTGTAGTACAGTGGTGTAATACTACATGCATTCTAATAGTAGAGTAATGTAATAGTACATGCATTGTAACAAGTATAGTGGTGTAATAGTACAGGCATTGTAATAGTACATAAATGCATTGTAGTACAGTGGTGTAACCATACATGCATTCTAATAGTAGAGTGGTGTAATAGTACATGCATTGTAATAGTACAGTGGTGTAATGGTACATGCATTGTAGTACATTGGTGTGATAGTACATTCATTGTAACAAGTACAGTGGTGTAATAGTACATGCATTGTAAGAGTACAGTGGTGTAATAGTAAACGCATTGTAATAGTACATAAATACATTGTAGGACAGTGGTGTTACCATACATGCATTCTAATAGTAGAGTGGTTTAATAGTACATGCATTGTAATAGTGCAGTGGTGTAATAGTACATGCATTGTAGTACATTGGTGTGATAGTACATGCATTGTAAGAGTACAGTGGTGTAATAGATGGATAGTACTTTATTGATTCCTAAAAGCCTGTGTAATAGTACATGCAATTTAATAGGACAGCGGTGTAATAGTGCATGCATTGTAATAGTACAGTGGTGTAATAGTACATGCATTGTAATGGTAGAGTGGTGTAATAGTACATGCATTGCAATAGTACAGTGATGTAATAGTACATGCATTGTAATAGTACTGTGGTGTAATAGTACATGCATTGTAATAGTAGATTGGTGTAAAGTACATGCATTGTAATAGCACAGTGATGTAATAGTACATGCATTGTAATAGTAGATTGGTGTATTAGTACATGTATTGTATTAGTACAGTGGTGTAACACCACTGTACTAATACAATACATGTACTAATACACCAATCTACTATTACAATGCATGTACTATTACATCACTGTGCTATTACAATGCATGTACTATTACAGTAATAGTACATGCATTGTGAATAGTAGATTCACCAATCTACTATTACAATGCATGTACTATTACATCACTGTACTATTACAATGCATGTACTATTACAGTAATAGTACATGCATTGTAATAGTACAGTGATGTAATAGTACATGCATTGTAATAGTAGATTGGTGTATTAGTACATGTATTGTATTAGTACAGTGATGTAATAGTACATGCATTGTAATAGTACTGTGATGTAATAGTACATGCATTGTAATAGTAGATTGGTGTATTAGTACATGTATTGTATTAGTACAGTGATGTAATAGTACATGCATTGTAATAGTAGATAGGTGTAATAGCACATGCATTGTAGTACAGTGGCATAATAGTGCAATAATGTCGCCATTATTCACCACGAGGAAGGAAAATATACATTTGAGGTTCAGTTAATAGTTAAAACAAATGCATATAGTTGAGCTGTTTAAAAAAAAATCATCATATTAAATTAAAAAAACTGTCAAAACTTTTTTTTGTATTTTTGTATGTTTGGTGTTTTACTTCCTGTCTAGCACTCTTATTTTTTGTTCCACTTCCTGTTTAAAACAAATGCTTGGAGTTGAGCTGTTTTAAAAAATATATTAATCTTTAATAAACAAACTGTCAGGATCTGTTACTTCAGGCCTGACTTTATTTTGTATTTTTGTATGTTTGGTGTTTAACTTCCTGTCTAGTGCTCTTAGTTGTTGTTCCACTTCCTGTTTAAAACAAATGCATATAGTTGAGCTGTTTTAAAAATATGTATTAATCTTTAATAAACAAACTCTCAGGACCTGTTACTTCAGGTCTAACTATATTTTGTATTTTTGTATGTTTGGTGTTTAACTTCCTGTCTAGCGCTCTTATTTGTTGTTCCACTTCCTGTTTAAAACAAATGCATATAGTTGAGCTGTTAAAAAACAATCATATTATTAAATAAACAAACTGTCAGGACCTGTTTCTCAGGCCTGATTTTATTTTGTATTTTTGTATGTTCGGTGTTTAGCTTCCTGTCTAGCGCTCTTATTTTTTGTTCCACTTCCTGTTATAAACAAATGCATCAAGCTGTTTTACAAAATATATGAATCTTTAACAAACAAACTGTCAACACCTGTTACTTCAGGCCTGACTTTATTTTGTATGTTTGGTGTTTTACGTCCTGTTTAGCGCTCTTAGTTGTAGTTCCACTTCCTGTTTAAAACAAATGCATATAGTTGAGCTGTTAAAAAACAATCATAATATTATATAAACAAACTGTCAGGACCTGTTACTTCAGGCCTGACTTTATTTGTATTTTTGTATGTTTGGTGTTTTACTTCCTTTCTAGCGCTCTTATTTGTAGTTCCACTTCCTGTTTAAAACAAACGCATATAGTTGAGCTGTTGAAAAACAATCATAATATTAAATAAACTGTCAACACCTGTTACTCAGGCCTGACTTTATTTTGTATTTTTGTATGTTTGGTGTGTATTTTCCTGTCTAGCGCTCTTAATTTCTGTTCCGCTTCCTGTTTTAAACAAATGCATAAAGTTGAACTGTTTATTCAAAATGTATATTTTTGAATAAACAAACTGTCAGAACCTGTTGCTCAGGGCTGACTTTATTTTGTATTTGTGTATGTTTGGTGTTTTACTTCCTTTCTAGCGCTCTCATTTTTTGTTCAACTTCCTGTTTAAAACAAATGCATATAGTTGAGCTGTTTAAAAAAAAAAAAAAAATGTATCTTTAATAAACAATCTGTCAGAACTGTTACTTCAGGCCTGACTTTATTTTGTATTTTTGTATGTTTGGTATTTTACTTCCTACCGAGCGCTCTTATTTTTTCCCACTTCCTGTTTGCTTGAACACTGTTTCCCTCACTAATCAAGAGGGTTTATGGTCCAGTGTCACCTGTCTTGCAATGCTGGATCATTTTGTCAACCGTCTATGTGTGCTGTCATCACGCTGACAAGCTGGCTTGTTTCCTGGAGAAGTGTCGCGCCTTGTGCACTCCCGAGCTGCACTTGGCTTCTTTAGACAATAAATACACTTTTTACCTGCACGCCGTCCACCGTTTCCTCATCTCACCACCACCGTTACTGAACGTAACACAAACTGCAGGGGCGGGGCATGTTTGATAATGGTGTGACCCCAGGACGCAGAGATGGCAGGCAAAACAAAAAACAAAAAAGCACCGGCACGGGACGAAGTGAAAACGCAAAATATAACAACTAGCAGGAGAATAAATGCACAGCATGAACCACACAACCCAATAAGGATTGATCAGTTCCACAGTTATTGATATCATCTCAAAGACAAAATGCTCGGATTGTGTTGACCAAAGTTTTGTGTTGGTTTGATGTAGGAAAGGTCTGATCGAGTGGATTTGTAACAGCGCACGTCGGTTTTGGTTTGATGAAGATGGCCGCGGGACAATGAAGATGGCCGGATCCATCATGCCGACACGGGGCCGCTTCCTTCCAACTGAAGGGCTTTTGATCTTATGAGCTTTCAGAGGGAGGACTGAGCACAGATGACATCGTGCATCAAGGCAGCAGGCTGGAGCTAATCAATAGCTCGATGCACAACATCGTCATCCTGTTCTTTATCATTGTGCTCCGACACAACAGGTCCAGGACTTGTTTCATCCTCACATCTCAACGTGTTATCCCTCGCTAATGAGACACAGGAAGAAAGTCTGTGATTTACAGTAAAAAAAAAACAAGAAAAAACAAAAAAGTGATACAGTTTGTTTTTGGTTTTTTTTCATTTATTTAAAAAACGATTCAAGAAACTGTACAATTCAAATGTGGGTGGTTGATGAGCCCTTTGTGTAATTGTGGGTTGCTATATCTCTTTAAGGCTGTTCAGGAATGCAGCTGTCTGGGGATTTTAAATTATTCATTATTATAATTATTTATTTTATCTCATTTATTTATTCATTTATTTTACTTGTTAGGGGACAAAAGCAGCATTTAACAACTTATGTCCAGTGCATGTGTATGAAAATCAGTAAACAACAAAAAAAAAAACGACCGTAGACTTTATGGTTAAAAAAAAGTAGCAGATTCGTCGACAGAATTTTACCGTATAAATAAAAGTACTGTTTTTTTTTCATTCACAGTAATGCACTGTAAAAAATGGTCTCAAATTTTATGTAAAAAATGGCAGCTCAGTTGCCGAAATTTTATTGTGAAAAAAATGTCCATAATGCATTGTGAAATATCGACCAAAGACTTTATGGTTAAAAAAAGTAGCAGATTAGTCGACAGAATTTTACCGTAAAAAAAAAAAAAAAAAAAAAAAAAAAAAAATGGTACTTTTTTCTTTTATAGTAATGCACCTTAAAAAAAATAAAAAATAAAAATAAAAATAAAAAAAGACTTTATGGCTTAATTAGTCGACAAAATTTTACCGTGAAGATAAAAGTGGTACCGTTTTTGTAATTCACATAAATGCACTGTAAAGAATTTTTGGAAGATTTTATGAAAAAAGAAAAAATGGCAGCTCTGTTGCAGAATTTTAATGTGAAATTGTGTTTTTTTTTTCTTTCATTTACAATAATGCACTGTAAAGTAAAGACCAAAGACTTTATGGTTAAAAAAAGTATCCGATTAGTCAATAGAATTTCACCGTTTGAAAAAAGGGGGAACTTTTCTTTCATTTACAGTAAAGCACTGTAAAAAAAAAAAAAAAAAAAAAAAAAAAGATTTTATGGTTAAAAAAGTAGCAATTAGTTGACAGAATTTATGGTAAAATACTAGTACCTTTTTTCTTCTTTTTTTTTTACAGTAATGCACTGTAAAAATTGTCTTAAATTTTATGGAAAAAATGGCAGAAGACCAAAGACTTTATGGTTAAAAAAAGTAACAAATTAGTCGACAGAATTTTACCGTAAAAATTAAAGTGGTAACGTTTTTTTTTTTTTCATTTACAGTAATGCACCGTAAAGTACCGACCGAAAACTTTATGGTTTAAAAAGTAGCAGATTAGTCGACAAAATTATAGCATAAAAATGTAAGTGGTATTTTTTTTTTTCATTTACAGTACAGCGCTGTAAAAAAATGTAAAAACAACAAATACTTTATGGTTAAAGAAGTAACAGATTAGTCAACATTTTACTGTAAAAAATAAAAAATAAAAAAGGAAGTGGTACTTTTTTAAATATACAATAAAGCGCTGTAAAAAAAAAAATCCAATAAAAAACAAAGACTTTATGGTTAAAAAAGTAAACGATTAGTCGAAAGAATTTTACCGTGAAAACAAAAGTGGTACCGTTTTTTAAATTCACAGTAATGCATTGTAAAAAATTGCGGAAGATTTTATGAATAAAAAAATGGCAGTTCTGTTGCAGAATTTTAATGTGTGAAAACAGTGGTATCGTTTTGGTTTTTTGGTAATACAGTAATGCACCGTGAAGTAAAGATAGAAGACTTTACGGTTAAAAAAAGTATCAGATTCGTTGACAGAATTTTACCTTTAAAAAAAAAGGGGTACTTTTGTTTAAATTTACAGTAAAGCACTGTAAAAACAAAACAAAACAAAAACAAATACTTTATGGTTAAAAAAGTAGCAGATTAGTCGACAAAATTTTACCCTAAAAATTTAAGTGGCACCGTTTTTTTTTTTCATTTACAGTAATGCACTGTAAAGTAACGACCGAAGACTTTATGGTTAGAAAAGTAGCAGATTACTCAACAGAATTTACCGTTTCAAAAAAGGGTAACTTTTTCAAAGTATTGTAAAAAAAAAAAAAATAATAATATACTTTAAGGATTAAAAAAAGTAGCAGATTAGTCAACAGACTTATACCGTTAAAAAAAAAAAAAAAAAAAAAAAAAAATTTACTTTTTCTCCCTTTATGGTACAGCACTGAAAAAATAAAATAAAGAATAAAAAAACAGATAAAGACTTTATGGTTAAAAAAGTAGCAGATTAGTTGACAGAATTTTAAGTAAAAATAAAAGTTGTACGTTTTTTTTAATTGCATTTACAGTAATGCACTGTAAACACAATGGTAGATTTTATGCTAAAAAAAATGGCAGCTCAATTGCAGAATTTTAATGTGAAAAAACAGTGGTATCGTTTTCTATTTACAGTATTGCGCTGTAAAAATGACCATTACTTTACGATAAAAATTATGTCACTCAGTCTCCAGAATATTACCGTAAAAAAATAAAAGTGGTACCGTTTTTCCATTCACAGTAATGCACTGTAATGTCAACAGATAAACATTACAAAACATTACAAATCGTCAATTGTCAGAATTTTACAGTCCAAATAAAAGTAGTACCATTTTTCCTTTTACATTGATGCACTGTAAAAACAATAATCATATATTTTACAGTAAAAAAACAAAAAACTGTCAGCTCAGTATAAACATAAACATAAACATAACAATGGTGCCGCTTTTCACATTAATGTGCTGTGAAAACTGAAAATGTTACGGTTTAAAAAATGGCAGCTTGGTCGCCAAAATTTTACTGATAAAACAAAAATGGCAACGTTTTTCCATTCACAATAAAACACTGTAAAAACAACGACCGCATATTTTACCGTTGAAAAAAACGACAACCTGTCAACACTCAGTCGCCAGAATTTTACAGTTAAAACAAAAGTGGTACTGTTCCCCCCCCCTGTAAAAACAACAACCGTAGATTTTGCGGTACAAAAAACCTGGCAAGTCAGTTGCAGAAATTTACTGTAAAAATAAATGTACTGTAAAATATACATTTACTGTAAAAATAAATGTACAGTAAAAATACATTTACTGTAAAAAATAAAAGCTGTACTGTAAAATCGACCGTAGAATTTACAGTTAAAAACTGGCAGCTAATTCGCAAGACTTTTACCTAAAGAATACAACTGGTACCCTTTTTTAAATTAACTGTAATTTGTAATAAAATCATAGTAAATTTTTACGGTAAAATGTTGAGCTGCAAATTTTTTATCGTTTTATTGTTTTCTTTTTTACTGTTTTTTTTTTTTTTTTTACATTTCCTATGGATCGTATGAAAATCATAATGAATCTAAATAAATGATGTTTGGTAATCATAAAAGGGCACATATTACTGAAGCGAATGGAGTCTAGTGGTGTGGAGGCTAAATCATGTTTGGATGACTCCACGCGCAATCTGATGTGCAGCGTCCGCCTGCTTCCCACAAAGCCTACAGGTCTCGACCGCCATTGTTTGTGCAGAAAATCTCAAGACTGACCACAACGCTAATGAGGGAGGCTCGTCGCTATGGCAACAACACGACTCCCACGTGCGCCGAGTGGCGATGACAAGCGATCACGCGGGGCAACAGGCGTGCGTGCTTTAATTAGCATGATTTAAGAACATCTACTTCTTAATTGTCGGCGCTCATCTTTTTATTTGACAAAAGCTGAGAGCAGCGATTCGGTTTTTTTTTTGCGTTCTCGTTCCAGGCTTTTCGATTCTGAAGCATTTGCGGAACCACCTTTACACTCACACATTAGTTGGGTACACACAGACACTTTGACCATTTGACACCAGCTTTTACAGTGTCTGTGCTGCAAATATGGTGAAGCCTGGGATACTTTGCAAGAAGAAACCCGTTCAAGATATTTAGTGTGCATGTTGTGATTGTGTGAATGTTCAAGCATGCACACAATTAAGATTCTACACCAAAAAATAATCTACCGGAATATAAGCCGCAGATGTATACGTTGAAAAATACGTTATTTTCACAGAAATACCTTAATTTTTTTCAAAACGGTGTCTGTAACACAGCAGTAAAACGGCTGATTAAACAAAACAGAAGTCATCGTCATGGGCCCACTAGCGCTCCAATTTAGCCATACAGACTCAATAACTAGAGATGTCATTTATCGATAATATCGGCCTGCCGATATTATCGATAAATGCTTTAAAATGTAATATCGGAAATTATCGGAATCGTTTTTTTATTATCGGTACCGTTTTTTTTGTTTGTTTGTTTGTTTTTTTAATTAAATCAACATAAAAAAATACAAGATACACTTACAAATAGTGCACCAACCCAAAAAAACCTCCCTCAAAACCCAAAAGGGTTGTTTCTTTCTGTTATTAATATTCTGGTTCCTACATTATATATCAATATATATCAATACAGTCTGCAGGGATACAGTCCGTAAGCACACATGATTGTGCGTGCTGCTGGTCCACTAATAGTACTAACCTTTAACAGTTAATTTTACTCATTTTCATTAATTACTAGTTTCTATGTTATATTGTTTTACTTTCTTTTTTATTCAAGAAAATGTTTTTAATTTATTTATCTTATTTTAAAAAAGGACCTTATCTTCACCATACCTGGTTGTCCAAATTAGGCATAATAATGTGTTAATTCCACGACTGTATATATCGGTATCGGTTGATATCGGTATCGGTAATTAAGAGTTGGACAATATTGGAATATCGGATATCGGCAAAAAAAGCCATTATCGGACATCCCTATCAATAACCCCACAGAGACGTTTTGGTGAATTTACTGAGGAGTGTGTGAAACTGAAACGATACAAAAAGAATGCTAATGTAAGTTAATAAAACTAACACAGACACTCATTTACGTGTTAGCATAATAGCTCATGCTAACGACGCTAGCTTCATTACATTACGATTGCACGTACACATATGCATGAAAAACACTCCTACAAACATCACACATGGGACGGTTTAGTAATTAGAATTGTTTTAGTTATATTGTAAAACTTACAAACGTCACTTGGAGTGATGAATGAGAGTAAAAACGCTATGCACGGCTGGAAAAACAAACCAAAAAAAGCACTACTCGTATACCGTATTTTTCGGACTATAAGTCGCAGTTTTTTTCATAGTTTGGCTGGGGGTGCGACTTATACTCAGGAGCGACTTATGTGTGAAATTATTAACACATTGTCGTAAAATATCAAATAATATTATTTAGCTCATTCACGTAAGAGACTAGACGTATAAGATTTCATGGGATTTAGCGATTAGGAGTGACAGATTGTTTGGTAAACGTATAGCATGTTCTATATGTTATAGTTATTTGAATGACTCTTACCATAATATGTTACGTTAACATACCAGGCACCATCTCAGTTGGTTATTTATGCCTCATATAACGTACACTTATTCAGCCTGTTGTTCACTATTCTTTATTTATTTTAAATTGCCTTTCAAATGTCTATTCTTGGTGTTGGGTTTTATCAAATAAATTTCCCCAAAAAATGCGACTTATACTCCAGTGCGACTTATATATGTTTTTTTCCTTCTTTGTTATGCATTTTTGGCCGGTGCGACTTATACTCCGGAGCGACTTATACTCCGAAAAATACGGTACATGGAAGAACACCTGCAGTGAGTGAACTAGTTCATAAGATGGCGCCACGGCACAAGCAATAAAACACTTTCTATGGTGTATTTGCTATTTTTATTATGGCTGTTATCGGAGGAAAAACCCATCAATTATCTGCGCCGTCTTGTAAGCCGCAGGGTTCAAAGTTTACGAAAAAAGTAACGGCTTACAGTCCGTAATTTACGGTATGATACAAACCAAAGCAGAAAGTCATATACCGTATTTTTCGGAGTATAAGTCGCACCGGAGTATAAGTCGCACCTGCCGAAAATGCATAATAAAAAAAGAAAAAAACATATAAGTCGCACTGGAGCCCGGCCAAACTATAAATAAATGATATATGGGTTATACTTGTATAGCGCTTTTCTACCTTCAAGGTACTCAAAGCGCTTTGACAGTATTTCCACATTCACCCATTCACACACACATTCACACACTGATGGCGGTAGCTGCCATGCAAGGCGCTAACCAGCAGCCATCAGGAGCAAGGGGTGAAGTGTCTTGCCCAAGGACACAACGGACGTGACTAGGATGGTAGAAGGTGGGGATTAAACCCCAGTAACCAGCAACCCTCCGATTGCTGGCACGGCCACTCTACCAACTTCGCCACGCCGTCTTTAAAAGTCTTATTTAAGTGTTATAATGAAGGCAACACATGATGTAAGTGTCAATATTAGCCTACTATCAAAATGACTTTAAAAGTCTTATATAAGTGTTATAATGAAGACAACACATGATGTAAGAGTCAATATTAGCCTACTATCAAAATGACTTTAAAAGTCTTATATAAGTGTTATGAAGGCAACACATGATGTAAATGTCCATATTAGCCTACTATCAGAATGACTTTAAAAGTCTTATATAAGTGTTATAATGAAGGCAACACGCGTCAATATTAGCGCTATTAGGCTACTATCAAAATGACTTTAAAAGTCTTATATAAGTGTTATGAAGGCAACACATGATGTAAATGTCCATATTAGCCTACTATCAGAATGACTTTAAAAGTCTTATATAAGTGTTATAATGAAGGCAACACGCGTCAATATTAGCGCTATTAGGCTACTATCAAAATGACTTTAAAAATCTTATTCAAGTGTTATAATGAAGGCAACACATGATGTAAGTGTCTATATTAGCTCTATTAGCCTACTATCAAAATGACTTCAAAAAAGTCTTATATAAGTGTTATAATGAAGACAACACGTGTCAATATTAGCTCTATTAGCCTACTTTCAAAATGACTTTAAAAGTCTTATTCAAGTGTTATAATGAAGGCAACACATGATGTAAGTGTCTATATTAGCTCTATTAGCCTACTATCAAAGGCTGACAAAAAAATCTTTGTTGACAGAAATGTTGTGTTTTAATTTATATTTTACACATTTTTGCAACATTGGAAATCATTAGTAAAATTGAGGCTTCTCACAGGATGAGATAACTTCTGGAAATGACTGTCTTAGAATGGCCAAAGGTATAGATGCGTGTGCCCAAGTTAAAGGAAACGGCTGTAGGCTGTCTTCTTCTAATGGACTTATTACACTCTTTGCAAACTGGGTAACGTTTATGTAGTCTGGAACAACATGGGACACAAACAACTATGAGAAATGTAGCCAATATTACATACAGATAGTGTGTCATGAGACAAATTAAATACACAGAGGACATAAGTAAAGGAAATTAAATGAGCTCAAATATAGCTACAAACGAGGCATCATGATGCAATATGTACATACAGCTAGCCTAAATAGCATGTTAGCATCGATTAGTTTGCAGTCATGGATTGACCAAATATGTCTGATTAGCACTCCAGCAAATCACTAACATCAACAAACCTCACTTTTGTGCAAAAAACTGCGACTTATAGTCCGAAAAATACGGTAACCCCAACCACCTCTTCCCGAGTTAATGGCACGAGTAACAAAGACGTTTTTGATCCACCTACGATCCCGTCATTTGATGACTAACACAAAAGGACACTGGAACCAGGAGCAGCACCTCAGCACAATCCAATGAGGTTTGCGTTACTCAAGTAATGAACACGAGCGGCTTCTCTCTCCGCCGACCGGGTCGTGTGCGCTCTAATCAAATAAAAGAAGGCCCTATTCGGGAAGAAGTGTGACTGCTGGCTAATGGCGGCAATTACCCCGCTCTAAGAAAAGTGTGTCTTTGAAAGCGGCATTGAGATGTTGGGGAATCGGAGCCTGCAAGGAGGTCCAAAGGCTCCGATTGGGAAGTCAGTCCCGGGGGTTCCAGAGACGGTACTGACATGCACGGAGCCGACTTGGCCCAAAACTCAGCATGCTGAGAGCCAAAAGCTCATCCAGCTCATGTTGCTGGCGGCTCACAAAGTACACCAAGTTTTTCCTTCCATCCCTGGAGCCAGCATGGACATGGTGCGGCATGTACAGTTTTAATCCTTCGACTTTTCATAGTCGGAACTGGTTTGTTAGCTTCTGCCCATAGTTGACGATCAGTCGAAGCCATGGCACTGGTGAGAAATAAACAGATGGTGATATGTAGTAGTGCGGTGATTCTCAAATTGTGGTACCCGGGCTCCACCTCGTGGTAGGCAACATTTTCCGGGCTATAGAGCGGTATTTAAGCAGCACACATTTTTAGAAGAAATACATATTTTTACACATATAAGCCGCAGATATATAATTAGAGGTGGGTAGTGTCGGAGGCAGATATTTACATATATCCGAATTTAAGTGTTACTTCTTTTATTTCATAGTCATATTTGAAAACAGCTCGTGTTTTCCATTTGTTCTCTTTCTGTTTGTCTGCAAGTAAACTGTGTGTGTTAACCTTGATCTTTGGAATGTGTTTTGACTAGAGAGATAATGTGCATGTGTTTTGACTAGAGAGAGGGAAGAGGGGAGAGGGTTTTGGGTCGGGAAGAGAGACCATCTTAGCGGGGCGATCCGAATGTTCTATGCTGTCTCTGTGAATGTATATCTGAAAAGCTTTGCCAATATATTACAAAATACCTATTCTGTCTCTGGTGGTTTTTCAACTCAGCTTTAAGTGTCGTAAAGAGCTTGGGAGCGACTTGTGACTTGAATTCCCTGGGAGGAACAACTATTCAAACGCAACAATTGTAACGCGCTACATTTACTCTGTTACATCTACTTGAGTAACTTTTGGGATAAATTGTACTTCTAAGAGTAGTTTTAATGCAACATACTTTTACTTTTACTTGAGTATATTTATAGAGAAGAAACGCTACTTTTACTCCGCTCCATTTATCTACATTCAGCTCGATACTCGCTACTGATTTTTATCGATCTGTTAATGCACGCTTTGTTTGTTTTGGTTTGTCAGACAGACCTTCAAAGTAGGATCTATCGCAAGCCTGCGTTTCACCAATCAAATACAGTCACTGGTGATGTTTTACTCCGTTTCACCAATCAAACAGAGCCAGGCGGTCACATGGTTAACAAGCTTAAAGGGGAACATTATCACAATTTCAGAATGGTTAAAACCATTAAAAATCAGTTCCCAGTGGCTTATTATATTTTTCGAAGTTTTTTTCAAAATTTTACCCATCACGCAATATCCCTAAAAAAAGCTTCAAAGTGCCTGATTTTAACCATCGTTATAAACACCCGTCCATTTTCCTGTGACGTCACATAGTGAAGCCAACATAAACAAACATGGCGGAAAGAACAGCAAGCTATAGCGACATTAGCTCGGATTCAGACTCGGATTTCAGCGGCTTAAGCGATTCAACAGATTACGCATGTATTGAAACGGATGGTTGTAGTGTGGAGGCAGGTAGCGAAAACGAAATTGAAGAAGAAACTGAAGCTATTGAGCCATATCAGTTCGAACCGTATGCAAGCGAAACCGACGAAAACGACACGACAGCCAGCGACACGGGAGAAAGCGAGGACGAATTCGGCGATCGCCTTCTAACCAACGATTGGTATGTGTTTGTTTGGCATTAAAGGAAACTAACAACTATGAACTAGGTTTACAGCATATGAAATACATTTGGCAACAACATGCACTTTGAGAGTGCAGACAGCCCAATTTTCATCAATTTATATATTCTGTAGACATACCCTCATCCGCGCTCTTTTCCTGAAAGCTGATCTGTCCAGCTTTGGAGTTGATATCAGCAGGCCAGGGAAGCTGGATCAATATTCTTCTCTTGATCATCTTCGGTGGCATAAGGGACGGTGTGAGCCAAGACATCCAGGGGGTTTAGCTCGCTCGTCTGCGAGAACAAACTGCCGCCATTGCTTGCCGTGCTACCGAGGTCCTTTGTCCCTGAATTGCTCACACACTCCGGCAGATTCAATGGGGGTCTGGCGGCCGATTTCTTTGACTTTATCGTTGGAAATGCATCTGCTTTGAGTGTCGCAGGATATCCACACATTCTTGCCATCTCTGTCGTAGCATAGCTTTCGTCGGTAACGTGTGCGGAACAAACGTCCAATTTCTTGCCACTTTCGCATCTTTGGGCCACTGGTGCAACTTGAATCCGTCCTTGTTCGTGTTGTTACACCCTCCGACAACACACCGACGAGGCATGATGTCTCCAAGGTGCGGAAAACAGTCGAAAAAACGGAAAATAACAGAGCTGATTTGACTCGGTGTTTGAGAAAATGGCAGATTGCTTCCCAATGTTACGTTACGTTGTGACATCATCGCTCCGAGAGCGAATATTAGAAAGGCGTTTAATTCGCCAAAATTCACCCATTTAGAGTTCGGAGATCGGTTAAAAAAATATATGGTCTTTTTTCTGCAACATCAAGGTATATATTGACGCTTACATAGGTCTGGTGATAATGTTCCCCTTTAAGCTTACATGAAGTCAACGTCAAATTTGAGGAAGCCCATCGCGGTAAGTAACGTTAGTAGATATTTTGGCTGTCACCGTAGGCTGATGTTAGCTTCCCTGCTATGAATCACTGTCAAATGTACATTGTGTGGGGACATTTATTAACGCACTGCAGCCTCATAGACAGACAGACAGAGACACACTCACCCGCACAGTCGCACACACACTCACGCATGCATAGAAACACCAATCAGAAGTGCACAGTGTGTTCCCAGGTGCAGCCCACACCTATCAGTTTATGGTTTGCGTAAAGGCTAACTTGTTATTTTCCTTTGTAATCTCTGCCTACTGAGCCTATGGTGCTGTTAAATTATTGTGGCTCAATTTTGCCTTAATTTTTTTTAATGTTAATGTATTATTATTTAATATATATTATTGTTTTAGTTGCTTAAAAGATATTCCTGGCTCTGAATTTGCTCATTGCTATTTTTATGTTTTTGTGCATTATTTGTTGCCGTCATCATTAAACGAACAGGTTTTTTCACAACATACTTTTTACTTTTACTCAAGTAAATATTTGGGTGGCTACTCCTTACTTTTACTTGAGTAATAAATCTCAGTACTCTTACTTGAGTACAATTTCTGGCTACTCTATCCACCTCTGTATATAACAGTACGAAAGATTTTTTAAATGTTTATTTACATACCTTAATTGTTTCCAAACAGTGTCTGTAACGCGGCAGTAAAACGGATGCTCAAACAAAACAGAAGTCATCGTCCTGGACCCACTGGCTGCGGAAGCTAGCTCTCCAATCAGCTAAACAGACTATGACTTCTCTACCGGATGTGTGCTTATTCTACTGTCATTTATTAAGAATGTTAATTTATGGATATTAATCATGATATACTGTTTCTAGATGACATAAATGCTCATCAAAAGATATATTTTACAGACAGAGAGTTACAGGAATGTACATCTCATTGTGCAACATGTGAATGTTTTAAGGGGAACTGAATGTGATCTCTGAAGTGGGTATAAAAAAAAGTAGATAAAAGACATGACACAAAACTATTTGTGTCATTTTTGAATTTGTGTGTTCGTATTTCAATCTGTGTTTGTAAACAGATCCGTGTTTTTAATTCGTGTCTCCGTTTTTCAATATTCGTGTGTTTGCAAGCATATCTGTGTTTTTAATTTGTGTGTCCGTATTTCAATCAGTGTGTTTGTAAACAGATCCATGTTTTTATTTTGTGTCTCCGTATTTCAATATGTGTGTTTGTAAACAGATCCGTGTTTTTAATTTGTGTGTTCGTATTTCAATCCGTGTGTTTGTAAACAGATCCTTGTTTTTAATTTGTGTGTCCGTTTTTCAATTTGTGTGTTTGTAAACAGATCCGTGTTTTTAATTTGTGTGTTCGTATTTCAATCCGTGTGTTTGTAAACAGATCCTTGTTTTTAACTTGTGTGTCCGTTTTTCAATTTGTGTGTTTGTAAACAGATCCGTGTTTTTAATTTGTGTGTCCGTATTTCAATCTGTGTGTTTGTAAACAAATCCGTGTTTTTAATTTGTGTCTCCGTATTTCAATATGTGTGTTTGTAAACAGATCCGTATTTTTAATTTGTGTGTCCGTATTTCAATCTGTGTGTTTGTAAGCAGATCCGTGTTTTTAATTTGCGTGTTCGTATTTCAATCCGTGTGTTTGTAAACAGATCCGTGTTTTTAATTTGTGTCTCCGTATTTCAAACTTTGTGTTTGTAAACAGATCCGTGTTTTTAATTTTGTGTCCGTATTTCAATTTGTGTGTTTGTAAACAGATCCGTGTTTTTAATTTGTGTGTTTGTAAACAGATCCGTGTTTTTAATCTGTGTGTCCGTATTTCAATCTGTGTGTTTGTAAACAAATCCGTGTTTTTAATTTGTGTCTCCGTATTTCAATCTGTGTGTTTGTAAACAGATCCGTGTTTTTAATTTGCGTGTTCGTATTTCAATCCGTGTGTTTGTAAACAGATCCGTGTTTTTAATTTGCGTGTCCGTATTTCAATCCGTGTGTTTGTAAACAGATCCGTGTTTTTAATTTGTGTCTCCGTATTTCAAACTTTGTGTTTGTAAACAGATCCGTGTTTTTAATTTGTGTGTCCGTATTTCAATATGTGTGTTTGTAAACAGATCCGTGTTTTTAATTTGTGTGTCCGTATTTCAATATGTGTGTTTGTAAACAGATCTGTGTTTATAATTTGTGTCTCCGTATTTCAATCTGTGTGTTTGTAAACAGATCCATGTTTTTAATTTGTGTCTCCATATTTCAATCTGTGTGTTTGTAAACAGATTCGTGTTTTTAATTTGTGTCTCTGTATTTCAATATGTGTGTTTGTAAACAGATCCATTTTTTTAATTTGTGTCTCCGTATTTCAATCTGTGTGTTTGTAAACAGATCCGTGTTTTTAATTTGTGTGTCCGTATTTCAATATGTGTGTTTGTAAACAGATCCGTGTTTTTAATTTGTGTGTCCGTATTTCAATATGTGTGTTTGTAAACAGATTTGTGTTTTTAATTTGTGTCTCCGTATTTCAATCTGTGTGTTTGTAAACATATCCATGTTTTTAATTTGTGTCTCCATATTTCAATTTGTGTGTTTGTAAACAGATCCGTGTTTTTAATTTGTGTCTCCGTATTTCAATCTGTGTGTTTGTAAACAGATCCATTTTTTTAATTTGTGTCTCCGTATTTCAATCTGTGTGTTTGTAAACAGATCCGTGTTTCTAATTTGTGTCTCTGTATTTCAATTTGTGTGTTTGTAAACAGATCCGTGTTTTTAATTTGTGTCTCCGTATTTACAAACACACAGATTGAAATACGGAGGCTTTGTACCGAGGATGTCGTTGTGGCTTGTGCAGCCCTTTGAGACACTTGTGATTTAGGGCTATATAAATAAAGATTGATTGATTGATGTTTCAATCTGTGTGTTTGTAAACAGATCCGTGTTTTTAATTTGTTTGTCCGTTTTTCAATCTGTGTGTTTGTAAACAGATTTGTGTTTTTAATTTGTGTGTCCGTATTTCGATTTGTGTGTGTGTAAATCAAAAAAATCTGTCTATCCGTACTTCGATGTGTGTGTGTCAAAAATAATGTGTGTGTCTAGTGTATTCAGATTCGTGTGTGGCTTTTTACACGTGACTTTAGTGACTCTTCTAAGATGTTTTTTATGTATGAATCACTTCATGTGTAGAGAATCCAGCCACTACAGTTTGCGGTCACAGGACATCTTTGGTGTGTTGGGTCCTAGAGCCAACACAAATCTTGGTAAAAAAAAAAAAAAAGCCTTCAGATTTGCTGGATTTATTACAATAGAATCTGAGGCTACTTGAACTGATCACTTTGGGGGAATTTCAGGCTTTATAAAAGATTGAGAAGCTATTTCTATTGAGGGCTGTTTAAATTATTTTTTTATTGAAACATTTTATTTTTCTTTACCCATTGCGTGTTTTTATGTTTATGTTGCAAGTAATTTGTGACTTACAACATTTGTGTGTATAGTGTGTGACTGCTACTGTATTTTGTAGTTGTTACCTGTACAGTATTTGTAAAACCTGTTTTTGCTGCCCTCATGGCCAGGTCGATGAGTTTTTACCTGGTTAAATGGGGGTGGGGGGGTGGTGGAGATGTTACCTTTCCACAGTTGACATACTTCACACAAAAGTCACAATTTCTCCATGATTGTTGGTCCAAAGCCAAAATGAGGGTAATACGTTTTGGGGTTTTTTTTGGTCATATGTGTGGGGTTTTTTTTTACGTTTATTTCGCCATCGGGTGCAAGTAGGGCAGCCTGCTGGTCACGAAACACTGCAGGACTGTAGCAGCAGAGTTGTGTCCAATACGGACGCAAAATTATACTTAATAATTATACAAAATAAAAGCATGTGTTTATGAGCTGGAATATGTTTAGAACTACAAAACCCAAAACCAGTAAAGTTGGCACGTCGAGTAAATGGTAAATAAAAACAGAATACAATGATTTGCTAATCCTTTTTAACTTATATTCAATTGAAGACTCTGCAAAGACAAAATACTTAACGTTCGAACTGGAAAACATATTTTTTTGCAAATTTTAGCCCATTTGGAATTTGATGCCTGCAACATGTTTCAAAAAAGCTGGCACAAGTGGCAAAAAAGACTGAGAAAGTTGAGGAAAGCTCATCAAACACTTATTGGGAACATCCCACATGTGAACAGGCTAATTGGGAACAGGTGAGTGCCATGATTGGGTATAAAAGCAGCTTCCATGAGATGCTCAGTCATTCACAAACAAGGATGGGGCGATGGTCACCACTTTGTGAACAAATGCGTGAGCAAATTGTTCAACAGTTAAGAACGACATTTATCAAGCAGCTATTGCAAGGAATTTAGGAATTTCACCATCTACGGTCCGTAATATCATCAAAAGGTTCAGAAAATCTGGAGAAATCACTGCATGTAAGCGGTGATACTACGGACCTTCGATCCCTCAGGCGGTTCTGCATCATAAAGCGACATCAGTGTGTAAAGGATATCACCACATGGGCTCAGGAACACTTCGGAAAACCACTGTCAGTAACTACAGTTGGTCGCTACATCTGTAAGTGCAAGTTAAAACTCTACTATGCAAAGCGAAAGCCATTTATCGACAACACCCAGGAACGCCGCCGGCTTTGCTGGGCCCGAGCTCATCTAAGATGGACTGATGCAAAGTGGAAAAGTGTTCTGTGGTCTGGTGAGTCCACATTTCAAACTGTTTTTGGCAACCGTGGACGTCGTGTTCTCCGGAACAAAGAGGAAAAAACTATCCGGATTGTTATAGGCGCAGAGTTCAAAAGCTAAAATCTGTGATGGTATGGGGGTGTATTAGTGCCCAAGACATGGGTAACTTACACATCTGTGAAGGCGCCATTAATGCTGAAAGGTACATACAAGTTTTGGAGCAACATCTGTTGCCCTCCAAGCAACGTTATCATGGACGCCCCTGCTTATTCCTCGTTTTGCAGGGATGATACTTGTAAGAAACTTACTTTAGGCGAGGATTAGTCATTTAGAAGTAGCTAAAACACTGCCGACTGCGGCTGGATGTTTGCTAGCCATGTCTTAAAGCACCTCTTCCTGAGGGCGTTTCAGTGTTATAACTTCACCTTTATCATCAGTTTTTAGGCCAAAATGCGTCCATTCTCCCTTTCCTGTCCACACACTGTGTCTGCTTGTAAGTACTCCGTGATTGTTCGCTGCCGAAAACGCTCCTCTACTCGTAAAGCCAAAAATGTCATGACGTGGTAATGGCCATAGGGGTCCATCGAGGCGTGTATATACTGTATAATAGATATTGCCAGTCACAATTAACTTGTGCTCAGCTGGGAAAAGAAGTGTAAAATATATATACTTATTTTATCATCCATTTACTTATTATGAACTGTTACAGGTGTATTAAATAATCGTGTTATTATTAAAAATGTAACGTAATAGAATGTGGGGATATAAAAGGCACCCGGTGCTATCAGACCGGGCGGAAGCGGAAATTGACGTCACAAACCACCTAGGAGCACCTGTCAGCCACAGCGTTTTTTGCTACGGAGCAAATCCTCATTTTTGACCTTTTTTGTGGACTTTCCATTGCCTGTGGTGAACCGGGACAACAGAGACTCTTTCCAGGTGGACTTTGAGTTGGATGCGCAGACGCGGTACCGTGAGTACGCTGCGGCTTCCAAACATTTAATCGCTTGCCCGTACGTGCATGCCACTATGTGCATGTCTTTGGGGACTTTGGGGAAATATATGTGCTGTATGAACTTTGGGTAGGTGAACGGCACTTTGGGCTGTGGGATTGAGTGTGTTGTGCAGGTGTTTGAGTTGTATTGGCGGGTTATATGGACGGGAGGGGGGAGGTGTTTGTTATGCGGGATTAATTTGTGGCATATTAAATATAAGCCTGGTTGTGTTGTGGCTAATAGTATATATATCTCTTGTGTTTATTTACTGTATTAATTGTTCCCTGCTGAATATCGGGTCCCACCCGTGACTCCTTAATTTGCGTAGTGACAGAGACATCCGGATAACTTGGGTATGTTTGTTACAACGTGACGGCGTGCAGTATTGCCCGTTAAAAAAATGTTGTTTTTTAATTAGGAACCGGTACTTTTCAAACAGAGTATAGTACTGTTTTTGATTCATTAGTACCGCGATACTATACTAGTACTGGTATACCGTACAACCATACAGGGCATTCAATTGATCTCAACTG
Organism: Nerophis lumbriciformis; assembly: GCF_033978685.3. Taxonomy (NCBI): domain Eukaryota; kingdom Metazoa; phylum Chordata; class Actinopteri; order Syngnathiformes; family Syngnathidae; genus Nerophis; species Nerophis lumbriciformis. The sequence goes on from NC_084554.2 coordinate 44,549,854, forward strand.
GACTGTTTGGCTCATGCAAATAGGCTTTTTCAGTTCGTGCTCATAGACTTAGATTGGTTAGATCCAGTCCAGTCGTTGGTGCCAAATCCCCAAATATGTATACTCCAAAACCAGGAGGGTGTGCCTGGGCAAGGATGGTTTTGCCCTAAAAACAACTGTTTTGATGCAAACGAGCAACCCTAACTGTCAAAGTCAACAACAGTCGTTGAAGGGTAAATTCCCCTCGTTAGCATTGTGTGACAGAACAATCGCTGTGGATCGACCTCTATCCAGTCCAAAATAGTCGGAATCCCCCGCGTCAGCATTCCATTCAGTTGTAAACAAATGGCACTGTGACCAGAATGTTCCTAACTCCTGGTATTTGTTGGAGGCTAAATTGCAGAGTCTTTTAGGAATGGTTGAAAGGACAGTGTTGTATGTGGGAGACAGGTGGTGTCGCAGACCACCTCCTCTGTTCAGAGATGTTTTTTCAACCTTGACATTGTTGGCTTACCTCACCCCTCTTTCGTACCATCCGTCCTCCCTGTCCAGAATCTGTACATTTAAGTTCTCAAAGGAGTGCTGTTTCTCCCTGAGGTGCAGGTAGACCACTTAGTGGTTGTTTTGTTTCCCCAATATATGAATCAGTCATTCATCATTACACTGGATAGCAAACACCAGATTGTTTTAGTGGGTGTGGGGTGTCCGGTCTTTAGGATGCACCAGTCTCTGTCTCAGGGTCTTGCCTGGTTTGAAGTGTACTGGGATGTTGTGTCCGTTTCTCAGATAGACCTGATACGTATGGAATGACAATATTTTTGCGTTGGTCAACTTTTTCCTCCTCATCCACTCTGTTCTTGTTATGTCTAGAACCGGATGCACTTTTCACAAACGACCAGCTGGGTTGACCACAGGCTTCAAAAGCCTTCAAAACCTGACCTGGATGACTGAGAACATTCATAGACTTATTTAATTTTATGTTAATTGGATTGATTTTGAACTTTTATGGAAAATTAAATATAACTAAACAAATGTTACGCTTGTATTTTACCGTTCAGTTATAAAAGTGAAGGAGTTATATTTCCCTACGGTCTAACAAGCTTTTATCTTCCTCTTTTTGAAATTGCACACACACACCTATCAGTTTATGGTTTGCGTAAAGGCTAACTTGTTATTTTCCTTTGTAATCTCTGCCTACTGAGCCTATGGTGTTGTTAAGTTATTTTGGCTCAATTTGCCTTAATTTTTTTTTATGTTAACGTATTATTATCTAATATATATTATTGTTTTAGTTGCTTAAGAGATATTCCTGGCTCTGAATTTGCTCATTGCTATTTTTATGTTTTTGTGCATTATTTGTTGCCGTCATCATTAAACGAACAGGTTAGCCATCAGTTACTCAGTACTTGAGTAGTTTTTTCACAACATACTTTTTACTTTTACTCAAGTAAATATTTGGGTGGCTACTCCTTACTTTTACTTGAGTAATAAATCTCAGTACTCTTACTTGAGTACAATTTCTGGCTACTCTATCCACCTCTGTATATAACGGTACGAAAGATTTTGCAATATTTCTGCGTCGGTCAACTTTTTCCTCCTCATCCACTCTGTTCTTGTTATTTCTGGAACCGGATGCACTTTTCACAAACGACCAGCTGGGGTGACCACAGGCTTCAAAAGCCTTCAAAACCTGACCTGGATGAATGAGAACATTCGTAGACTTTTTTAATTTTATGTTAATTGGATTGGTTTTGAACTTTTATGGTAAATTAAATATAACTAAACAAATGTTCCGCTTGTATTTTACCGTTCAGTTATAAAAGTGAAGGCGTTATATTTCCCTACGGTCTAACATAACCTTTTATCTTCCTCTTTTTGAAATTGCACACACACACAAAGGCTTCCCTGAAAAGCGGAAATGTCTTCCAAAATGCAAAACTGTGTTCACAGAACCCTTTCCGGGTGTCCTGTGATATATTTTGTAGATATGCAAATATGACATTTCTCTGTTGTGATTGCTTCTTCGTTCGCTGCTCTTTCCGTCCTTCCCTCAGTCAGTGAAAGGTGAGACGTCACCTGTTCATTGGCTAGAAACACAACTCCATCTATTCGGTCCCGACAAATCTTCATATTCAACACGAGTAGATCGTTATCAACGGAACAAGCGGTTGAGTAAGTGAAGAGAACCCAGGAAATTAGCGGTGAGTTGAAGAGAGATAAACAACAGGTTGCATCGCATGCTCTGAAAATTACAAAGAGTATTTTGCATTTATTGTAATGCCACCGAGTTGTGTGTCTGACTCATTATTTAAACAGCTTGAGGCCATGAAACTGCCTGAGAACAAAAATGGGAGAGCTTATTTATTTTCGACAACAGACCTCATGTTGGGCAGACATTTTCTGTATAATTTCTTCTTTTTAATCAATGAGAAAACCGATTATTCCAAGTAAATAAACATGGCATCAATACAATTAAGGCATAAATGCCAATCCTACCGAGTTCCGAATTTTTGCCCCCCTCCCGAAAATCTCCCGGGGCCAACATTCTCACAAATTTCTCCCAATGTCAACCTGGACAACAATATTAATGTTATTCTGTTGGATTTTGCAATGCAACTGTGAGTGGCAGGTGACAACAAGCGTCCACAACTGATAACAATGTTTCGTCAACACTGTTCAATTATTGTAACGTCTGTCGAGACGCTTTTAGGAGGGCAGGGATTCCTTTGATCACTTTATTGAGCATACCTGTTCATATTTGGCAGTAACCACAACAAAAAGATCAGCAAAATATTTTTCATCTAGCAAAACTGGTCATTTTCTGCCGTACAAACCAGACTTAAACCAACTCTTCGAACGACTCCAACGCCACACAAAGTGTAAATTCCAGGTCGTTACACTCCGATTTCCCTACCTGATGTGTGCTTATTTTACAGGCATTTATTAAAAGGGAACATTATCACAATTTCAGAAGGGTTAAAACCATTAAAAATCATTTCCAGTGGCTTATTTTATTTTTCGAAGTTTTTTTCAAAATTTTACCCATCCCGCAATATCCCTAAAAAAAGCTTCAAAGTGCCTGATTTTAACCATCGTTATATACACCCGTCCATCTTCCTGTGACGTCACATAGTGATACCAATACAAACAAACATGGCGCATAGAACAGCAAGGTATAGCGACATTAGCTCGGATTCAGACTCGGATTTCAGCGGCTTAAGCGATTCAACAGATTACGCATGTATTGAAACGGATGGTTGTCGTGTAAAGGCAGGTAGCGAAAACGAAATTGAAGAAGTAACTGAAGCTATTGAGCCATATCGATTTGAACCGTATGCAAGCGAAACTGACGAAAACGACACGACAGCCAGCGACACGGGAGAAAGCGAGGACGAATTCGGCGATCGCCTTCTAACCAACGATTGGTATGTGTTTGTTTGGCAATAAAGGAAACTAACAACTATGAACTAGGTTTACAGCATATGAAATACATTTGGCAACAACATGCACTTTGAGAGTGCAGACAGCCCAGTTTTCATCATTTAATATATTCTGTAGACATACCCTCATCCGCTCTCTTTTCCTGAAAGCTGATCTGTCCAGTCCAGTTGGAAATGCATCTGCTTTGAGTGTCACAGGATATCCACACATTCTTGCCATCTCTGTCGTAGCATAGCTTTCGTCGATAAAGTGTGCGGAACAAACGTCCAATTTCTTGCCACTTTCGCATCTTTGGGCCACTGGTGCAACTTGAATCCGTCCCTGTTCGTGTTGTTACACCCTCCGACAACACACCGACGAGGCATGATGTCTCCAAAGTACGGAAAACAGTCGAAAAAACGGAAAATAACAGAGCTGATTTGACTCGGTGTTTGTAATGTGTTTGAGAAAATGGCGGATTGCTTCCCGATGTGACGTCACGTTGTGACGTCATCGCCCCGAGAGCGAATAATAGAAGGGCGTTTAATTCGCCAAAATTCACCCATTTAGAGTTCGGAAATCGGTTAAAAAAATATATGATCTTTTTTCTGCAACATCAAGGTATATATTGACGCTTACGTAGGTCTGGTGATAATGTTCCCCTTTAAGAATGTTAATGTATGGCTATTAGTCATGAAATGCTGTTACTAGATTACACAAATGCTCATAAAAAGATGTATTTTACAGACAGAAAGTTACAGGAATGTACACTTTATCCCATGTTTACATCTCATTGTGCAACATGTGAATGTTTTAAGGGGAACTGAATGTATAAAAAAAAAAAAAAAGTAGATAACAGACACGACACAAAACTATAGTCATTTCAAATGGCAACTTTCTGGCTGTAAGAAATATTAAATAAATCAAGAAAATACATTGTGGTAGTCAGTAATAATATTTTTTTTAGATCAACTGAAGTGAAAACAATAGGGAATCATCCAATTCTGATGGGTAATATGGAATCACTTTGTAAATGTTCGTTTCCAAAGCTAACACCTGCATCAGACCAAATGTGTTCATTAGGAGAGATGTCAATTGAAACAAAGGAGAGGATTATCAAAGTTCTTTAGAAGAGTAAAAATAAGTTGATTGTTCACAGTCAGATGTGTGTAAAAATGTGGACCAAGTGCAAACAACATGGGTGCATTTATTTACTTATTTATCCATCCATCCATTTTCTACTGCTTGTCCCTTTTATTCATTTATTTGATTATTTATTTATTTGATTATTTATTGATTTATATTTGTATTTGTTTACTTATTTATCCATCCATTTTCTACCGCTTGTCCCTTTAATTATTTAATTACTTATTCATTAATATGTGTATTTGTTTACTTATTTATCCATCCATCCATTTTCTACCGCTTGTCCCTTTAATTATTTATTTACTTATTCATTAATATGTGTATTTGTTTACTTATTTATCCATCCATCCATCCATTTTTTACCGCTTGTCCCTTTAATTATCTATTTACTTATTCGTGTATATGTGTATTTGTTTACTTATTTATCCATCCATTCATTTTCTACTCCTTGTCCCTTTATTTATTTGATTATTGATGTATTTATTCATTTGTGTATTTATTTACTTATTTATCCATCCATCCATCCATTTTCTACCATTTGTCCCTTTACTTATTTGTGTATTTACTTATTTATTCATCCATCCATTTCCTACCGCTTGTCCCTTTATTTATTTATTTGATTTTTTTTGTGTGTGTATTTATTTACTTATTTATCCATCCATCCATTTTCTACCGCTTGTCCCTTTAATTATTTATTTACTTATTCATTAATATGTGTATTTGTTTACTTATTTATCCATCCATCCATTTTCTACCGCTTGTCCCTTTAATTATTTATTTACTTATTTATTTATTTGTCTATTTATTTACTTATTTATCCATCCATTCATTTTCTACCCCCCTTGTCCCTTTATTTATTTGATTATTGATGTATTTATTCATTTGTGTATCTATTTACTTATTTATCCATCCATCCATCCATTTTCTACGGTTTGTCCCTTTACTTATTTGTGTATTTACTTATTTATTCATCCATCCATTTTCTATCGCTTGTCCCGTTATTTATTTATTTGATTATTCAATCAATCAATCAATGTTTATTTATATAGCCCTAAATCACAAGTGTCTCAAAGGGCTGCACAAGCCATTAATTTATTTATTTGTGTATTTATTTACTTATTTATCCATCCATCCATTTTGTACCGCTTGTCCCTTTATTTACTTATTTGATTATTTATTTGTGTGTTTATTTACTTATTTATACATCCATCCATTTTCCGTTTTCCCCTTTACTTATTTGTTTATTTACTTATGTATCCATCCAACCCTTTTCTACCCCTTGATTTATTTAATTTTGGATTTTTGTATTTATTTACATATTTATCCATTCATCTATTTTCTAATGCTTGTCCCTTTATTTATTATTTATTTATTTGATTATTTATTTATTTATGTATTTATTTACTTATTTATCCATCCAATCATTTTCTACAGCTTTTCCCTTTATTTATTTATTTACATGTGAATTTATTCATGCATTTATGTATGTATTTGTTTATCTTCTGGTTTGTTTGTGTTACAGACTGCACACAGGCAAGGGGTGGCATCAAATAAGCTCTTCTTCCCTCTCATTTGCGGACACGTTGTCATGACAAAGTGTAAACACACCATATTGCAACTGAACGCACGTTGGAAATAAACCGACAGCACAAGCAAACACGCGCACGCCAACCGTGCTAATGAATTGCAGGTGTCAAGCGCGTTGATGTTACGGGGCCACGAGGCCTTTGCCAAGTGCACGTTTTGGCAGCGCCAGGAGTCTTGCGCGTGTTGCTTCCTTCACATTCAGATGAAGCCTCCCCAAAGTACCTGGCGGAGTGACAAAGAGCACACACAGGCTTGGGTTGGAGATGTAAATTCAATTGGGGAGGCTTAGAAGCTTTTCAATGGAAGGATTCATTCAAATACATTATGGAAAAACAATGGTAGACAACCATGTGTGTGTGTGTGTGTGTGTGTGTGTGTGTGTGTGTGTGTGTGTGTGTGTGTGTGTGTGTTCTTGTATTTCTACCCTTCTTGAGACATCAACAAGGAAAAGTACCTTCCATATGAGGACCGGTGAACAAGTTAGGACATAAATCATGGTCCTAATACGGGAAACCATTGCATCTAATAGAGAATGTCTCATTTGCACCCCTGGTGGTGAAATCTATCAAAATTAGGGTGGTCCCAAAAAGGAGGGATTTTTCAAATTGACTGTGTGTCGGTTTTAAAAGTGCTCCCCCTCTGGTCAACATATGAAATAACAAGTGTGCGTAAGAAATTGAAATGCTCCCTCTTTGGCCAAAATTGATTTTAAAAATTTCTAAATAAATATGAATATACACATACTGTAATAACTTGAAGTAAATAATGAAGATTAAAAAAAAATTACACACAAAAAATTCCCCCCCAAAATTAACTAAAAGCAGTCTTTTTCTCACAATGTGTCGACTTTTTTTCTTATAAAATTGGGAACAATTTCTCATATTCTTTCTGTTTCTGTAATATTGCAACTTTATTTATTGCAACTTTTTAAGGCAAAATGGGTCATATAAAATTCAGATTTTGATCACATTTTTGCCCATTTTTTTGTTGTTCTTGTAAAATAGTGACATTTTTTGAGTAAAATGATGACTTTTGTCATCATTTTGCCAAGTAAAATTAAAGTTAAAGTACCACTGATAGTCACACACACACACACACTAGGTGTGGTGAAATTACTCTCTGCATTTGACCCATCCCCTTGTTCCACCCCCTGGGAGGTGAGGGAAGCATTGAGCAGCAGCGGTGGCCACGCTCGGGAATCATTTTGGTGATATTCCGAATTCCAATTATTGTTTTAATATTGCCAACATTTTAAAGTTTTCTTATAAAATTGGGACTTTTGTCTAGTAAAATTACGATTCTTTTCATAAAATTGCCAAAATTTTAGGCTTTTCTTGTAAAATTGCAAATGTTAGTGAGTAAAATTCCAACTTTTATCATAATATTGCACAAATGTTCAGCTTTTCTTGTCAAATTTTTACTTGGGTTGAGTAAATTCACGACTTTTATTATAAAACTGCCAAAATTCTAAGTTTTTCTTGTGAAATTCCAACACATTTTTCACAACAAGCCTTTTTATATTCACATAGTATGTATATATTATTCATGTTGTAAATACAAATCTTTATATATCTAGAAAGGGTGGTCCTAAAGAGGTAGCCATTTTTCGGAGGTCTCAAGAAAGTAACAAATACAATAATGTGTGTGTGTGTGTGTGTGTGTGTGTGTGTGTGTGTGTGTGTGTGTGTGTGTGTGTGTGTGTGTGTGTGTGTGTGTGTGTGTGTGTGTGTGTGTGTGTGTGTGTGTTATTTCATTTCTACCCTTCTTGAGACATCAACAAGGAAAAGTACCTTCCATATGAGGACCGGTGAACAAGTTAGGACATAAATCATGGTCCCGATACGGAAAACCATTGCATCTATGTGAGAAAGTCTCATTTGCACCCCTGGTGGGGAAATCTATCAAAATTAGGGTGGTCCCAAAAAGGAGGGACTTTTCAAATTGACTCTGTTGCAAGTCTTGTGTGTTCTTTGTAACTTGTTTGTGTGTGCTATGGCTATTGAGTTGTTGTTTTTTTCCTGGTCTCAGTCTGGACCCCCTTCCCGGGAGTCCAGCCTTAGACTGAATATTTTTTTACTCACCACCCCACCACCAATGTTTACCTGTTTTCCACCTTTTTAAGGGGTGCCAGAAGTTGGTCCGGTTCGTTCTCCCTGTCTGCTCTTTAGTGGGACTGTGCTGAAAACTGAGTGTCGGTTCTAAAAGTGCTCCCCCTCTGGTCAACATATGAAATAACAAGTGTGTGTAAAAATTTGAAGTGCCCCCTTTGGCCAAAATGTATATAAAAAAAAAAAAGAATAAATATGTATATAGAGACATAGTGTAATAACTTGAAGTAAACAATGAAGATTAAAATATAATAAACTAAAAGCATATCTTTTTTAATATTTGCAAAGTATATATATATATATATATTATTAATGTTGTAAATACAAATCTTTATATATCTAGAAAGGGTGGTCCTAAAGAGGTAGGCATTTTTCGGAGGTGTGTGTGTGTGTGTGTGTGTGTGTGTGTGTGTGTGTGTGTGTGTGTGTGTGTGTGTGTGTGTGTGTGGGGGGGGGGGGGGGGGGGCCTTCCCAAGCGGCCATGGTTCAGACTGAGGCGCTAGCCAAGGAGAAGCTAAGACTCCCTCCAGGATTTTGGCCCAGGCGACTTTAATGTGATCAAACTGAATCATGGCGCTGTATTTGCTGTCTCACTTTGCAGCCAATTCCCTCTTTTATCAAAGTCATCGGTAATGAAATCGTGAAAAATAGCTGATGTTTAAATGTCCTCGTGACTTAAACCTTTCCTTTAAAGTGCAAAACAACAAAGTAGTCGCTGAACCTTCTTTCACCAATTCTTCCAAATGACGATGAATAAAAATTAGGGGGCGAGAAATGTGCCAAGTAGATCATATCGCCCTTTTTGAGAAGGTTTTTGTTGAAGCAGCACCTTGACGGAGCTGCAGTATGTTGTCAGGGAACAGAGTGGGCCTTTTTCCGACAAAAGTTCAAGAACTTTAAGTTCCTGGAACTATAGGTTCCTGTCAGGGCCGTAACTAGCGCTGATGACACCGAGGTCGTGTCCTGGCTATTTTTTAAGTTATAAAAAGAAGATGAAATGACTGACTGCAAATGTACTTTGAGCATGACGTTAATATTAGCATGGCGAACATTCATTTAAAGATGTCGAAAATGTACTCATGTAACATTAGTTAGATGCAAAACTTGTCGAAAAGTAATCAAAGATTAATGTGAAATTGTCGTGAATCTACTTTTGTAGAATTAGTTAGCTAGATACATGTTATGTAGCATGGCGAACATTCATGTAAAGATGTCGAAAATGTACTCATAACATTAGTTAGTTGCATAGCTTGGCGGAATTGATTAGAAGATTAATGTGGAAATGTCGAAAATCTACTTTTGTAGCATTAGTTAGCTAGATACATGTTATGTAGCATGGCGAACATTCACGTAAAAATGTCGAAAATGTACTCATATAACGTTAGTTAGATGCATAGCTTGTCGAAATTTAATTGAAGATGAATGTGGAAATGTCGCAAATCTACTTATATAGCAATAGTTAGCTAGATACATGTTAAGTAGCATGGCGAACATTCATGTAAAGATGTCGAAAATGTACCCATGTAACATTAGTTAGATGCATAGCTTGTCGAAATGTAATCGAAGATTAATGGGAAAATGTCGCAAATCTATTTTGTAGTATTAGTTAGTTGGATACATGTTATGTAGCATGGCGAGCATTCATGTAAAGATGTCGAAAATTTACTCATATAACGTTAGTCAAATGCATAGCTTGTGGAAATTTAATCGAAGATTAATGTGAAAATGTCGTAAATGGATTTTTATAGCATTAGTTAGCTAGATACATGTTATGTAGTTTGGCGAACATTCATGTACAGATGTCGAAAATGTACTCATATAACGTGAGTTAGATGCATAGCTTGTGGAAATTGAATCGAAGATTAATGGGGAAATGTCGAAAATCTACTTTTGTAGCGTTAGTTAGCTAGATACATGTTATGTAGCATGGCAAACATTCATGTTAAGATGTCGAAAATGTACTCATATAACGTTAGATGCATAGCTTCTCGAAATGTAATCAAAGATGAATGTGAAAATGTCGTGAATCTACTTTTATAGCATTAGTTAGCTAGATACATGTTAAGTAGCATGGCGAACATTCATGTAAAGATGTCGAAAATGTACTCATGTAACAGTTAGATGCATAGATGGCAAAATTTAATCGAAGATTATTGTGAAAATGTCGCAAATCTAATTATATAGCATTAGTTAGCTAGATACATGTTATGTAGCATGGCGAACATTCATGTAAAGATGTCGAAAATTTACTAATAACGCTAGTTAAATGCATGGCTTGTGGAAATTTAATCAAAGATTAATGTGGAAATGTCGCAAATCTACTTTCGTAGCATTAGTTAGCTACAAACATTGTTATATAGCATGTATAGAAAAAACATTTAGTGTGCAAAAATTCAGTGTAAAAAAAATCCGCGTAAAAAATTCAGTGTATACAAATTCTGTGTAAAAAAATTTTAGGAAAAAATTCAGTGCAAAAAAAATGTAAATGCTGAAAAATGTATGAAATTTTCAGCACAATTTGATGTAGAAAAAATTCAGGTCACAAAATTCAAACGCAAAAAATATTTCGGAATAAAGACACAAATTAACCTTCATACAACATACTTAAGTTTTGTTGTAACAATATTATTATGCCACACACGGAAGGAACACTGTTCTTCGTATAACATTATTATGCCACACATCGTACTTTATAATAATATTATTATGCTGCTCATAGTTCTTTATAATAATATTGTGCCACACATGGTTCTTCACAATAATATTATTATGCAACACATGGTTATTTATAATAATATTATTATACCACACATGGTTCTTTATAATAATATTATTGTGCCACACATGGTTATTTATAATATTATTACTATGCAACACATGGTTCTATATAATAATATTATTATGCCACACATGGTTCTTAATAATAATAATATTATGCCACACATGGTTCTTTATAATAATATTTTGCCACACATGGTTCTTTATAATATTATTATAATGCAACAAATGGTTCTTAATAATAATATTATTATACCACGCATGGTTCTTTATAATAATGTTATTGTTCCACACATGGTTCTTTATAATAATATTATTATGCCACACATGGTTCTTAATAATAATATTATGATACCACGCATGCTTCTTTATAGTAATATTATTTTTCCACACATGGTTCTTTATAATAATATTATGCCACACATGGTTATTTATAATAATATTATTGTGCCACACATGGTTCTTTATAATAATATTATGCCACACATGGTTATTTATAATAATATTATTGTGCCACACATGGTTCTTTATAATAATATTATTATGCCACACAAAGGGTCTTTATAATAGTATTATTATGCCACACATGGTTCTTTATAATAATATTGTTATGCCACACATGGTTCTTTATAATAATATTATTATGCAACACATGGTTCTTAATAATAATATTATTATGCCACACATGGTTCTTTATAATAATATTGTGCCACACATGGTTCTTTATAATAATATTATTATGCCACACATGGTTCTTTATTATAATATTGTTGTGCCACACATGGTTCTTTATAATAATGTTATGCCACACATGGTTCTTTATAATATTTTGCCACACATGGCTCTTTATAATAATATTATTACGACACACATGGTTCTTTATAATATTATAATGCAACAAATGGTTCTTAATAATAATATTATGCCACACATGGTTCTTTATAATAATAGTATTATGCCACACATGGTTATTTATAATAATATTATTATGCCACACATGGTTCTTTATAATAATATTATTATGCAACACATGGTTCTTAATAATAATATTATTATGCCACACATGGTTATTTATAATAATATTATTATGCCACACATGGTTCTTAATAATAATATTATGCCACACATGGTTATTTATAATATTATTACTATGCAACACATGGTTCTATATAATAATATTATTATGCCACACATGGTTCTTAATAATAATAATATTATGCCACACATGGTTCTTTATAATAATATTTTGCCACACATGGTTCTTTATAATATTATTATAATGCAACAAATGGTTCTTAATAATAATATTATACCACGCATGGTTCTTTATAATAATGTTATTGTTCCACACATGGTTCTTTATAATAATATTATTATGCCACACATGGTTCTTAATAATAATATTATGATACCACGCATGGTTCTTTATAGTAATATTATTGTTCCACACATGGTTCTTTATAATAATATTATGCCACACATGGTTATTTATAATAATATTATTGTGCCACACATGGTTCTTTATAATAATATTATTATGCCACACAAAGGGTCTTTATAATAGTATTATTATGCCACACATGGTTCTTTATAATAATATTGTTATGCCACACATGGTTCTTTATAATAATATTATTATGCAACACATGGTTCTTAATAATAATATTATTATGCCACACATGGTTCTTTATAATAATATTGTGCCACACATGGTTCTTTATAATAATATTATTATGCCACACATGGTTCTTTATTATAATATTGTTGTGCCACACATGGTTCTTTATAATAATGTTATGCCACACATGGTTCTTTATAATATTTTGCCACACATGGCTCTTTATAATAATATTATTACGACACACATGGTTCTTTATAATATTATAATGCAACAAATGGTTCTTAATAATAATATTATGCCACACATGGTTCTTTATAATAATAGTATTATGCCACACATGGTTATTTATAATAATATTATTATGCCACACATGGTTCTTTATAATAATATTATTATGCAACACATGGTTCTTAATAATAATATTTTTATGCCACACATGGTTATTTATAATAATATTATTATGCCACACATGGTTCTTAATAATAATATTATGCCACACATGGTTCTTTATAATAATAGTATTATGCCACACATGGTTATTTATAATAATATTATTATGCCACACATGGTTCTTTATAATAATATTATTGTGCCACACATGGTTCTTTATAATAATATTATTATGCCACACATGGTTCTTTATAATGATATTATTATGCCACACATGGTTCTTTATAATATTAATATAGTGCCACACATGGTTCTTTATAATATTATGCCACACATGGTTCTTTATAATAATATTATGCCACACATGGTTCTTTATAGTATTATTATTATGCCGCATATGGTTCTTTATAGTATTATTATTGAGCCACACATGGTTCTTTATAGTATTATTATTGTTCCACACATGGTTCTTTATAGTATTATTATTGTGCCACACATGCTTTCAGTCCACAGTGGTTTCCCGAGCAACAAACAGCTGATAAACGACGGTGGTTTTCCCCCGTCTGACAGTGTTGACAGGTTCCTTGTTTCACACGCTCGGAGGGCCCCTCATCAGCTAATTTCACCGCGGCGTCCTCAGAAGCTGATGTCTTCGGGGAAATGTCATTTTTAATTAAATCCCACGTCCTTTAAGATAAGCACTTTTTTCACCCAGGGCGTGACGTTGTCAGGAGCCCAGGAGCATGACGTCTGTCTGTCAAGATTAAACATCGTGCCTTGTCGTTCTGTTTTTTTTTCCTTTCGTCTTCTTCCAGTAAACTCAAGTTCTTTATTCCTTGCCCAAAACAAACCTGAATAAAACATATTTCTTGGTTCAGATCTAATGAAATGGTTTTCGTTCAGAGGAAAAACTCCATGTGGTGTTAAAGCATGTCCTATTCTGATGATACATGCTCTTATTTTCATTGTTCTAACATTAATGAGCATCATTATTGATCCCCAAGGGAAATTGCCTGCCTCTGATCACTAATCAGGAGGGGGTTTTCTGCCAGCGTTTGATGAACATGTGCTGGCCTGCTGCTAGCCTTCTGTTTACTACCTAAGTTCCGTCCCTAATACAATCACTTTCTTACCTGCCATCTCTGCATCCTGGGCTCACGCCAGCATGCGCTTCCCTGACTAGGGGTGTGATGATACACCCATTCATTTATGTGTGTGTGTGTGTGTGTGTGTGTGTGTGTGTGTGTGTGTGTGTGTGTGTGTGTGTGTGTGTGTGTGTGTGTGTGCGTGTGTGTGCGCGTGTGTGTTTGTGTGTACGGTCAAACGTGACACAATTAAATAATTAAATACTGTACATCTCTGAAAAAATACTTAATTGTGTCATTAAAATGATTAAAGTTAGAACTAAATACATAAATATGACATTAATGTATTTAATGGAAAGGACATTTAATTGTTGTATCCAATACATTAGTTTAATATTTGAATAATTATTAAATAGTTTAATCGATTATTGATTTTATGATTTTATTAATTATTTAGTGATGTAATGATTTGATTATATTCCATGCATTTATTATAAAGTATATTACATTTTTTAATAATGTATTACATTTGTTCAATATTCAATTAGTTATTTGATAGTTTAATCAATTATTCATTTAATTATTCATTTTTTTTTTATTTAATGATTTATTTGCCTGAATGTATCAATTGATTAAAGTTAGAATTAAAAATATACATATCTCATTAATGTATTTAATGTAAAAGTATTTATTTTGTCATTTAATAAACTAATTCAAGATTTAATTATATGTTATTGATTTCATGATGTATTAATCATTTTTGATTAAATCAGTTAATTTGATGTAATATATTGAACCTAAAATGACATTTAAATAATGTATCATTTATTAATTACTTCAATATTTAATTAATTATTGAATAGCTTAATCAGTTATTAATGTCATGATATAAATAATTATTTTGTGATTTAATGATTTATTTACTTAAAAATGTCATCAATTTATTCAAGTTAGAATTAAATACATATATGTGATTAATTAATTTATTGTAAAAGTACATTTCTGTATTTAATCATTCAATAAATTAGTTCAAGATTTAATTAATTTTTGAATGGTTTAATCATTTATTGATTACATTATTTTGTGATTACATTGTTTAATTTAATCAAATGATTTGTTGTCATAGCACATTTGATTAACTAATCATTTAATGAATTAGTTTAATATTGATAATTTATTAAATTGATCACTATTGACTTTATGATTTATCAATTTTGTGATTTAACGATTTATCTACTTAATTGTGTCATCAATTGATCATATGTCATTATTTTATTTAATAAATGTGTTCAATATTTAATAAATTATTTAATAGTTTTATCAATTCATGATTTATTAGTTATTTTTTTATTTAGTGATGTATCTACTTGAATGTGTCATCAATTGATTACAGTTAGGATTACATACAATCCATGAACATTTCAATAACTTATTTAATAAACTAGTTCAATATTCAATTTATTACTCGATAGTTTAATAAATTATTGATTTCATGATTTAAAAGTATTTTTCACTATTTCATGTACCTGTGCGTCAGCGGGTCATGAATGAATTACAATTGCCAAACTTACTCGTGAATCAGTGGGCGGGGCTAGCGCAAACGTAATCCAATCATTTGCTTGCGTCTAAAACCAGGAAGTCTTTGAAAACCCGTACTTTTTTGCGGAGTTGCCGCTAGATATTTTGGAGCTTGCAGAGCTTGCGGAAGCGAGACCTGCGGTAGAGGAATTTATCCCAGTTGTCACAAAACGAAAGTCATTAAAAAATAAACAAACAACGCAGAGAAGTTGTGGCGGTGCCTTTGATCGCGCACCGATTCACACTCGTGACCAAGGAATACCACAAAACAAAGCGTCAATTCCATTTGACACGTAATGCGTCTCCCCAGCGAGGTTAAAGACCACCGCGGTCTCGTTGTCACGGTGAGGTTGCCTAGCAACCGGCGGATGCTGCAGGTAATGGCTGTCCCTGGTAATGTTCACTCGCGCTTCCTAACCACGTTATGTTTGTCCTTTTCTGGCCAGGAATGGTACTTTGTGTAAGTATGCACGCATTGTACTGCAGTAGTATTGGCATCGCAGTACACGCGTGTACTTAGCTTGTAGTAGATACAGGTGATGAAAGTTCCCCTGGCATCAAATACACAAACACCGCTGCTAATACGCACTTTTTTTCTTCTTCCTCCCTGGCTCCTTTTTGGCTCCGCCCTCCCCCGGCGGACATCTGTCTGCAGCTTGTTATCCGTTGGCGCGAGGCGGAGTGCGACAGAGTGATGATACACACACCACGTGTGCCGCTGACCCTGTGATGTGTCAAGGCCTGCCTTTGTGCGCGTGTACATATTGTTGTTGTTCGCGTATTAGTTCTGTCTCCAGTTGTTCACATGCAAAGGTTAAGGGTTAAGAGACGCCGCGTGAGGCATGTTGCAACGCTGGCAAGTCGTGTTGAAGGAGGCCCGGCGTTCAAAAGGAACATCCTTGTGGAGACCAACAAGATGGATGGATATTTATTGTCATTGCACAAGTACAACGACGCAACATGGATGCGCGGCGTGGACGCAACATTAATGCACAGCATTAATATTAAATTATATTAAGCATCCAGAAAGGCAATGTCTCCAACACAACACAATTTTATATTATATGTATGTTATATATTTATATATATTAATATTTTACGTCTCCAATACGACACAATATTATATTATATTTATGTTATATATATAATAATATTTTAAGTCCCCAACACGACACAATATGTTATATTTATGTTATATATTTGTATATAATATTTTACGTCTCAAACAAACAAGACAATATTATATTATATTTAAGTTATATATTTTAATATTTTACATCTCCAACACGACAATATTATATTATATTTATGTTATATATTTATATATAATAACATTTTACGTCTCAAACATGACAATATTATATTATATTTATGTTATATATCTAAATAAATTAATATTTTACGTCTCTAACACAACACAATGTTATATTTATGTTATTTATATGTATTAATATTTTACATCCCTAACATTACACAATATTATATTATATATATTTTATATATTTATATATATATATTCGTATTTTACATCTCAAAAAAGACACAATATTATATTTATGTTATATATTTATATATAATATTTTATGTCTCCAACACGACACATATTTATGTTATAAATTTATATTTATTGATATTTTATGTCTCAAACAAGACACAATATTATATTATATTTATGTTATACATTTATATATATATAATAATATTTTACGTCTCCAACACAACATTATATTTATGTTATATATTTTAGTCAACATCTGGTGAGAATACAACACTTTTTTCTACTGACAAACCATGGATGGATGGATGGATGGATGCATGCATGGATGTGTGAATGGATGGCTGGATCAATGGATGGATGGATGCATGATGGATTGATGCTAGAATGAGTGGGTGGATGGATGTGTGCATGGATGGATACATGGATGGATGTTGGATAAATGGATGTATGTATGCATGGATGAATGTGTGGATGGATGCATGGATGGATGCTAGAAAGGATGGGTGGATGATTGATGCGTGAATAGATGGATGGATCAATGGATGGATCTATGTATGGATGGATTGATGCTAGAATGAGTGGATGATGGATGGATGGATGGATGGATGGATGGATGGATGGATGGATGGATGGATGGATGGATGGATGGATGGATGGATGGAATGCGTGAATGGATGGCTGGATCAATGGATGGATGGATGCATGATGGATTGATGCTAGAATGAGTGGGTGGATGGATGGATGCATGAATGGATGGATGATGGATGCATGGATGTGTGAAGGGACGGATGATGGATGCATGGATGTGTGAAGGGACGGATACATGGATGGATGGATGGGTGCATGGATGGATGGGTGGGTGGTTGGATGAATGCCTGAATGGATGGATGATTGATGCTAAAATGGATGGATGCATGGATGTGTAAATGGATGGATGGATTCATGGATGTATGAATAGATGGATGCATGGATGGGTGATGTATGTGTGGATGGACGGATGGATGATGGATGTTGTATAAATGGATGTATGTATGCATGGATGAATGGGTGGATGTATGCATGGATGGATGGATGGATGCTAGAAAGGATGGGTGGATGATTGATGTGTTAATGGTTGGATGGATCAATGGATGGATCGATGCATGGATGGATTGATGCTAGAATGAGTGAGTGGATGGATGGATGCATGAATGGATGGATGCATGACTGGATGGATGATGGATGCATGGATGTGTGAAGGGACGGATGACGATTGCATGGATGGATGTATGGGTGCATGGATGGGTGGATGGATGAATGCCTGAATGGATGGATTGATGATTGATGCTAAAATGGATGGATGCATGGATGTGTAAATGGATGGATGGATTCATGGATGTATGAATAGATGGATGCATGGATGGGTGATGTATGTGTGAATGGACGGATGGATGATCGATGTTGGATGAATGGATGAATGCATATATGCATGGATGGGCGGGTCGATAGATGGAGGAATGGATGGATCCATGTATGAATGTATGATGTATGAATGGATGAATGGATGTTTGTAATATAACTGATATCAGCTGCATGCATATATAACTGATATCAGCTGCATGTACTGTATATATAACTGATATCAGCTATATGCGTATATAATTGATTTTATCTGTATGCTTATATATAATTAATACCAGCTGTATGTATATATAACTGATATCAGCAGTATGTTTATATAATTAATATCAGTTGTATGCGTATGTATAACTAATTTCAGCTGTATGCATATATGATTAATGTCAGCTGCATGCATATATCATTACTATTATCTGTATGCATATATATTATTCATGTCAGCATTATGTATATATAATTACCATTATCTCTATGGATATATAACTACTATCAGTTGTATACAAACATAATTACTATTATCTGTATGAGTATATAATTGATATTATATGTATGCATATATCATTTATATGATCTGTATGCATATATCATTACTATCAGTTGTATGGACACATGCAGAAACATTAAGAAGATGCTGATGGTTTTTATCGTCATGGAAACTGGCTGAAGTAGAAAGCAAGCTCTCGCTCTGTGGGCCTCTGGGAGAATGGGGTGCAAGTAAGGGTATTATTGTGTTGGACTGGTGCCAAAGAGTCACTCCCTTACACACGCACACACACACACACACACACACACACACACTATGCATGCTTATGTATTCATGTGAAATCAGAAGTAATAAGAATTAGCAATAACAAGATGAGAGCTCCCTCTGCTGCAGTTCAATGTAACTGTAGGACCGAAGATCATCCTCATGAACAGACTCCTCACTTTGACATATATCCATGAACCGTTTCAGTCTAAAACAATAATATGTAACATAAAAGCACACGGCAAACCCTAATCTGGCTTGTAAAGGACCCCCGACAAAATATCTATATTTTATTGTTAATATTATAATATCATTGTCACCACACTGTATTTTTCAACCAAGTATGCGAGTATTTATGTTGTCACCGTGAGGCTTTGTTGGCGTGACCCCATGATGCAGAGACATAAAGGTGAATGTGTTTTAATCAGGAGACTAAGGAAGCACCAGCGTGGCCACAGTAGGGAGCAGGACACTCGGCCAAGTAAAATAGCAAATAGCAATAAAAACAGAACGCAGTTTGTACATTAAAACGATGAAACGACGCTGGGAGATAAACCCTCCTGATTGCCAATTAGGGAAAGGCGAGTCTACTGATTCCAACCAGGAACAGGTGAGCCTCGTGATTGCAAACTAAAGGTACATGCAAGCCGCCAGATTGCCAATTGGGAACAGGTGAACCTCCGAATTGCCAATTAAAGGTACATGCAAGCCTCCTGATTACCGACCTTGAACAGGTGAGCCTCCTGATTGGCAACCTGGAACAGGTGAGCCTACTGATTGCCAATTAAAGAAACATGTAAACCTCCTGATTGCCAACAGGGAACAGGTGAGCATCCTGATTGCCGACCAGGAACATGTGATCTTCCTGATTGCCAAATAAAGGTACATGTAAGCCTCCTGATTGCCAATCGGTAACAGGTGAGCCTACTGATTGCCAACCGGGAACAGGCGAGCCTACTGATTGTCAATTAAAGGTACATTTAAGCCTCCTGATTACCAACCAGGAACATGTGAGCCTCCTGATTGCCAACCGGGAAGAGGTTAGCCTCCTGATTGCTCACCTGGAAAAGGTACATGTAAGCCTCCTGATTGCCAACTGGGAACAGGTGAGCCTCCTGATTGCCGACCAGAAAAAAGGTGAGACACCTGAATGGCATTTAAAGGTACATGTACGCCTCCTGTTTGCCAACTGGGAACAGATGAGCCTCCTGATTGCCGACCAGGAACAGGTGAGCCTCCTAAATGCCAATTAAAGGTACATGTAAGCCTCCTGATTGCCAACCGTAAACAGGTGAGCTTACTGATTGCCAATTAAAGGTGCATTTAAGCCTACTGATTGCCAACCGGGAACAGGTGAGCTTACTGATTGCCAATTAAAGGTACATGTAAACCTCCTGATTGCCAACTGGGAACAGGTGAGCCTCCTGATTGCCGACCAGGAACAGGTGAGCCTCCTGATTGCCAATTAAAGGTACATGTAAGCCTCCTGATTGCCAACCGGGAACAGGTGAGCCTACTGATTGCCAACCCGGAACAGATGAGACACCTGATTGCCAATTAAAGGTACTCCTGATTACCAACCGATTCAAATACTTCAATACTATGTAATAAAATAAGTAAAACCATATATATTTAAACATGTGTATGTTATATAATAAACATGATAAATATACTTAAATACTTTAATATTAAGTACAAAAATTATAATTTACACACACACACACACACACACACACACAAATATACAATATATATATATATATATATGTATACATATATCTATGTATACTTCAATATTAAGTAAAGTAATAAACAAATATATATATACACACATACAGTGTGTACATAGTTTTTTATGTTTTATTTTTTTAATTTTTTTAATCTTTTAAACAATTGTATGTTATAAAATAATCATAATGATAAATATATTTAAATACCTCAATCTTAAGTAATAAAATAAATAAAGATATATATATATATATATATATATATATATATATATATATATATATATATATATATATATATATATATATATATATATAT
This sequence comes from Nerophis lumbriciformis, assembly GCF_033978685.3. Lineage (NCBI taxonomy): Eukaryota > Metazoa > Chordata > Actinopteri > Syngnathiformes > Syngnathidae > Nerophis > Nerophis lumbriciformis. The sequence continues at coordinate 44,571,236 of NC_084554.2, forward strand.
ATATATAAACAATTGTATGTCATATAATAAACATAATGACAAATATACCTAGATAATTCAATATTATGGAATGGAATAAATATAATATAAATGTATTAAACAATTCAAGATCAAGTAGTACGATATATATACAAACATTATGTTGGATATATTTAAATACTGCATATTAAATAATTTATCAATGGAAAATATATTATTAAATACTTCAATAATATGTAATGAAATAGATATATTTAAATACTTCAATGTATGTTATATAATCAATTTAATGATACATATATATATAATAACTATAATGGAATGGACATTTATTGTATAATAATAGATTCATTTAAATACTTTAATAATATGCAATACAATAAATGTAATGATAAATACATTGAAATACTTCAAAATCAGGTAGTACAATTATAAATATACTTGAATACATCAGTAGTATGTAATGTAATATACATAATCATGAATGTATTTAAATACATTAATATTGTGAAATACAAAAATGGAATATATTATTATTAATATTAGTATTATCATAACAGCATGTCATTTTTAAAAAGTAAAATTTGTTACAAAAACGTAACAAAAAGTCAAACATTTGGGGGGGTTTTTTGTATTAAAAATAATGTTTTTTGTTTAATGTCATTGGCAACAATCTAGTGAATATGCTATAAAGGATATATTCATGACCAAGACAGAAAATGATCAATTGATCAAAAAAGTGTGTGCAGACTGCAATAAAAGTGTGGCCATGCAGACGCCCGTCAACAAAGCAGTGGTCCTTTAGTGGTGCGAGAGGAGCGCCAGCACGAGCAGATCACGTAGGAAGAAAGGCGAGTGACAAGGAAAATGAACGAGCAGATTAATAAGAGTGAAGGTGAGACAAATAACTCTTTCTGCCCTTTGTGCTCCACCAGGCGACTCCCCCTCGCGCATCCATCAACGCCATTTAGCGCTTGATTGTGGCCTGTAAATTGTCGACTGTGTGCTCATGTGCACATTACACAATTACAGCCCTGGTCCTAATGGTGACACGCGCGCTGTCAGGTGAAAGAAAGGTGATGCTTCACCCCCGGCTGCTGCGGCCAGCTGTAAAGTCAGACTGAAATGCAACAGTTTGCATCAGTGACGTGCAGTCACTAGAGGTGATTATACTATAAAGTTATTTTCCATTTAACTTCACCAGTTTTACATTATTTTTATTTAAAATCGCTGAATTTTCACATTTGCCGTTCAAATACTGAGAAGAGACGTTGTGGTGATCAGCAGCCAGTTGAGGCACGTCACTGCGTTGTGCCTCACCATGGATTGCGGACTTGGCTAACTGCTGGCCTGCTGTGCAGTGAGACTGTATTGCTATATGAACTATATTATACATTTCCATAGTTTAGTTAGCTGAGGTATATAATGTACAGTGTATTTTGTCAACAACTGTATGTGTGTAACGTATTTCTTGTGCTGAGCGATCATAAAACGGCTGCAAAAGACGCACTGGCTGAGGCTCGCAGTAATCCGCCTCCTGCACCCCCGCCGTAGAATGCACCCCCTGACGGGAATGTTATATCAACAAAAGCCCACACTTAAACTTTCCACATGCAAGATTGAATCTATTTAAAAAACTAATTTCATAAGAAGCCAAAAAGTGCAAAAACAATAATGTTCGTGTTGGAGGAGTTGTGAATGACTGCAGGGCCACAACATTAGGTACACCTGCAGACTGCAGGTGTACCTAATTCACAACTCCTCCAACACGAACATTATTGTTTTTGCACTTTTTGGCTTCTTATTAAATAACTTTTGTAACCTATTTTTATGGGCTTTCCTCTTTGTGATGTTAAGTTCCTGTTATGCGCTGTTATACAGTATATGCCTTGAGCTCTTATTTTGACGGCGCTAAGAGCGGAAGTGATGACACGTTGGAGTGGACCGTAGGTTTTTGAAAGAAGGTAAATAAAGTGGTCCTCGTGTAAACTGGAGCCTCCGTGTTTGTTATTTTGTAGTTTCATACAGTATAGGCGACATTTATAAACCCTCGGTTACACTTTTTTAAATAGATTCAATCTTGCACGTGGAAAGTTTAAGTGAGGGCTTTAGTTGATATAACACTCCCGTCAGGGGGTGCATTAATCCAGCACAACAGCGGCGCATGGACTTCATTTATAAGTAAAGGTAAGCCCATAATAACGTTTTTTTTATTAAATGTGCTTTTTTGTGTGCTACAGTTTGTATGTGTAAAGTTAAAGTTAAGTTAAAGTACCAATGATTGTCACACACACACTAGGTGTAATGAAAGTTGTCCTCTGCATTTGACCCATCCCCTTGATCACCCCCTGGGAGGTGAGGGGAGCAGTGGGCAGCAGCGGCACCGCGCCCGGGAATCATTTTTGGTGATTTAACCCCCAATTCCAACCCTTGATGCTGAGTGCCAAGCAGGGAAGAATGCTGTTATGAGCTTTTAAACATAACCCGTTAACTGCTGCCAATCAAATGGTGAATAAGATACTCTTTAGGGTTCATATGTTTGTAAATCTGACTGTGATGAAGTCAGTGCCTCACCAGCCATCAACCTCACCGCACGTCACTGGTTTGCATGTAGCGTGAACAAAACATCCAACATTCTTAGGGGTATCCATCCATCCATCCATTTTCTACCGCTTATTCCCATTGGGGTATACCTGAGAAATTAGACTAAAAAAGCTAGCATGCTTGTCATCAGGTTCAAACACTGATGACATCTATTAATCAGACAAGAAGCAAGGAATCATACAGAGACAGAGTTCAATTTGGCTCATATGAGGAGACACGTGTTTTGGGCTGTATTCTAGTTACAGATCCAAACTACGTTCTAAAAGTCAAGCCCGCGTGCCTCCTCTATTTATTTGGAAGGTCCCTGTTACATCACTGAAGCTGTCGCTGAGGGAAGGGGGTAATCTCGATGTGGGGAGGCGTGGCCGGCGGGCCAGCGGCGAGGCGGGGCACGCCGGGATCGTTGCCGTAATAAACATCAGGTGCGTGGATCGCCCGGCTGCGCACAATTGGGTCATCCCCTCCCAGTGTGTAAAAGGGCGGCAGCCGAGAACGACGGTGCAGAAGGAGCTGGAGAGACGCGAGCACATGCAGTGCGAAATCTACAGAGAGCGAGGGACAAGCGACGACGCGGGAGGCTGAAAAGCGACCGGAAGAGCGAGCACTGGAAGAGGAAGGAGCTGAAAAGCGACCCGACCAGAGACTGAGTACTATTGAAAAATAAACGAAGTCACAAATTGCTTGCAGTCATGTCAGTACTTGGTGGTCCATGGAACCATACTTGCCAACCTTGAGACCTCCGATTTCGGGAGGTGGCGGCGTGGTCGGGGTTGGGGCGGGGCGTGGTTGGGGGCGTGGTTAAGAGGGGAGGAGTATATTGACAGCTAGAATTCACCAAGTCAAGTATTTCATACATATATATATATATATATATATATATATATATATATATATATATATATATATATATATATATATAGATAGATAGATAGATATCTACATCCTGAAAATATGCAAACAAAACTGTTTGGATGATTGATACTTCAAACTTGCATAAATAAATATTAAGGAATATAACATAACTTGGCTTCTGAGAGTTTCAAAATGTAATGAATAAATTGCTAAAGTTGTTGATAAACAAGCAATTATTTTAATAATTAAATATGGTCATTTTAAATGAATTATTATGATAATTTAAAATCAATTATTTCAAATATGTTTATTTTATGTATAATTCTATGGCTGGATGTAATAAGGAGTCAGGAAAAAATACAAAGAAAAGTACAATTAATGTTGATGTTTTTAGCAAAATATAGTAAAAATGTATTTTTTAATTTATTTATTAATAAATATATTTATTTTTAGGTACAGCATTAATATTAAATTATATTTAATAAATTATATTTATTTCTAGTCTGGATGATTTAGTTCTTGTCACCCTGTTGTCCTCCCGTCATGAAAAAAGGCTGTCCTCACTCAGGTCCGCATGGAGCTGGAAGGGGCGTGGCTTCCAGCTCCGGCTGAAAATCGGGAGATTTTCGGGAGAATATTTGTCCCGGGAGGTTTTCGGGAGAGGCGCTGAATTTCGGGAGTCTCCCGGAAAATTCGGGAGGGTTGGCAAGTATGCATGGAACCCCAACAACGAGAGACTGTCATACTCGACAGTTAGACACAATATATGATTATAGAATAAATTAAAATTAGTTGAGGCAGGTCATATCGCCTTGTCTCTGCTCTGTCTGCGTCACGGCGGTGTTCGGCCTTGGCAGTCAGCAGGCCGAGTCTGGACACAACACTGACAAAGACGGCTGGCAATCTTTTGGATACAGATACAAAAATACCACTTCAGCACAATTGACAATAATTTATAGCAACGGCCCTTAAGTATAAAATTAGTGTGATAATATATACATTATTATTTTAACATGTTATCATGCTAACATGTAGCATGTGTCGACTATCAATTTGACTCAGAATTGTATACCCGCAAAGTTTGATAAAAACTAGAATGATAGCTCGCTAGCCAGATACCGTTAAAAAAAACCTCATACAATTCTAATGTGTGTACCTGAAAAATGTGTAAAAAAAAAACGAACAACTACTTTGCTAAAGAAAAATAGCATGCTAACTAGCCAAATAGCATCAAAAAAAATATACAAGGCTAATGTGTATACCTGAAAAATGTGCAAAAAAAACCTAACATGCTAACAGTTAGCATGCGTTAAGTAAGAAAATATTTGACTCTGGAGGTTTATAGCTGAAATATAAGCTGAACAAAACTAGCACGCTAGCCAGATAGCGTGGGGAAAAAACACAGCTCTAATGTGTATACCTAAAAAACTTGAAAAAAAGCTAACATGCTAACAGTTAGCATGCGTTAAGAAAATATTTCATGACTCTGGAGGTGTGTAGGTGAAATATAAGATGAAAAAAACCTAGCATGCTAGCACGCTAGCCTGATAGCATGAACATAGTATACAACTCTATAGTTTATACCTGAAAAATGTGCAAAAAAACTAACATGCCAACAGTTGGCATGCTTTAAGTAAGAAAATATTTGACTCTGGAGGTGTATACCAGAAAATTGGGCAAAAAAAATAGCATTCTAGCACGCTAGCCAGATAGAGTGCAAAAAATATACACAGCTCTAATGTGTATACCTGAAAACTGTGCAAAAAAAATCTAACATGCTAACAGTTAGCATGCGTCAAGTAAAAAAATATTTAACTCTGGAGGTGTATACCAGAAAACCTGGCTAAAGAAAAATAGCATACTAACTAGCCAGGTAGTGTTAAAAATATATACAATTCTAATGTGTGTACTTGAAAAATGTGCAAAAGAACTAGTATGCCAGGGTTGGCATGCATCAAATAAGAAAGTATTTCACTCTGGAGGTGTATACCAGAAAATTGGGCCATCAAAAAAGCATGCTAGAACGCGGGCCAGATAGCGTGGAAAAAAACACACAGCTCTAATGTGTATACCTAAAAATTTTGGAAAAAAACAATTGGCATGCATCAAGTAAGTAGCAGATAACATGTGTAAAATAAATTATGACTTACAAAAAAGCTACAGTTAGCATGTGTCAAGTAACAAAATATTTGAGTCTGCGGTGTATACCTGCAAAATTAGCTAAAAGAAAACTAGCATTCTAGCATGTTAGCCAGATAGCATGAACAAAATACACAACTCTAATGGGTATCGTTGAAAAATTTGCAAAAAAAACAAAAACGCTGACAGTTGGCATGTGTGAAATAAAATATGGCTCTGAGGTATATATTTTTTTTTTTAAAGCCAGCATGCTAACAGTTAGCATTCGTCAAGTAACAAAATATTTGACTCTAGAGGTGTATACCTCATATTAGAATATACCTATTAGCCAAAAGTTAACGTAATTAAATACACAGCTCTTAGGTGCACACCTGAAAAATTAACAAAAAAGCTAGCAAGCTAGGCAGATAAAATGAGCAAAATATATCACTTTTAGGTGTATACCAGAATATTTTTCATAAGAAGTAGCATGCAAAAAAAAAAAAACATGATTGAGTTTTATACCTACAAAATTAGCCCCAAAACTAGCATGCTAACACTTGGCATTTGCAAGTAACAAAATATGTGGCTCTGCGGTGGATACTTGCAAATGAAACTAGCAAGCTAGCCAGATAACATAAACAAAATATATTACTTTTTGCTGTATACCTGAATAATTTTCTTAAAAAGTAGCATTCTAAGAGTTAGCATATGCAAAAAATAACAAAATATGATTGAGTTTTAATCTACAAAATTAGCCCAAAATCTAGCATGCTAACACTTAGCAAAATATTTGACTCTGCTGTGGATTCTTGCAAAATTAACAACAAAAAAAAGCTAACGTACTAGCAAGCTAGCCTCGACTGACCATACGTCGTCTTTTCCCCGGACATGTCCTCTTTTGCGGGGTTGTCCGGGCGGGGTTTCTTAAATGCCTCAAATGTCCGGTATTTTGAGTTAGGGTTGCGTGTATTTTCAATGTACGTCCAGGGTTAAGAAGGGGTTAAAAACAAAACAAATTGTGAAGGTGTGCGCACGCAGCAACATTCGTGAGGGAGGGGCAGAGACAGAGAGCGAGACAGTCGAGAGACAGACAGGACACAAGAGACAAGCCGAAACGTAAATGCAACTTCACGGATGATTTGCGGGAAAAGTGTGTTTTCGTCCTGGCAGTGACACATGGGAAGCAGAATGCACTGTGTGCAAAGCAGGAACGTATATGTGGCAAATAAAGGGCCCAACGATCTACAAACCCCGTTTCCATATGAGTTGGGAAATTGTGTTAGATGTAAATATAAACGGAATACAATGATTTTCAAATCGTTTTCAACCCATATTCAGTTGAATATGCTATAAAGACAACATATTTGATGTTCAAACTGATCAACTTTTCTTTTTTTTTTTAGCAAATAATCATTAACTTTAGAATTTGATGCCAGCAACACGTGACAAAGAAGTTGGGAAAGGTGGCAATAAATACTGATAAAGTTGAGGAATGCTCATCAAACACTTATTTGGATCATCCCACAGGTGTGCAGGCTAATTGGGAACAGGTGGGTGCCATGATTGGGTATAAAAACAGCTTCCCAAAAAATGCTCAGTCTTTCACAAGAAAGGATGGGGCGAGGTACACCTCTTTGTCCACAACTGCATGAGCAAATAGTCAAACAGTTTAAGAACAACGTTTCTCAAAGTGCAATTGCAAGAAATTTAGGGATTTCAACATCTACGGTCCATAATATCATCTTGTCTTTGTAGTGCATTCAATTGAATATGGGTTGAAAAGGATTTGCATTTCATTATATTCCGTTTATATTTACATCCAACACAATTTCCCAACTCATATAGAAACGGGGTTTGTACAAGTCCATATTGACACTACAAAGCACAAAACAGCTGTGCAGGGCGAGAGCTCGTCTGCTGTTTTTTGTTTAAATTTAATTAACTTGTTTTGAGGCATTGTTTATGTTTGGATTATATACAAGAGGTTATTTTGAATATTTCTACCTCTGCACTTTTGTCCAAAACTGTGAATGTTACAGAATATAAGTGTGACTTATTTTGTTATACTGTCAAGCAGTGTTGGCGTTAACGCACTTTTTGTGTCTTTTTAACGCATTGAAATCAGAAAAGGATGCAGATTTTTTTTTTTTTTTTTTTTTACCATTTGCTAATGTTTTAAAGGCCCACGGCACATTCTAAAAATACTATGAAAATAAACAAAAACATAACAAAAGTTAAATTAAAAAGCTTACAGGTGAAATGTCATTTAGAAAAAGTTGCAATGTTGACTAATAAAACAAAGCTGTTTTTTTTTTTTTTTCCAAAGTGTCATTGCTGAAAACATAATAACCTACTCAGTGGCCTAGTGGTTAGAGTGTCCGCCCTGAGATCGGTAGGTTGTGAGTTCAAATCCCGGCCGAGTCATACCAAAGACTATAAAAATGGGACCCATTACCTCTCTGCTTGGCACTCAGCATCATTGTGAATTGGGGGTTAAATCACCAAAAATGATTCCCGGGCGCGGCCACCGCTGCTGCTCACTGCTCCCCTCACCTCCCAGGGGGTGATCAAGGGTGATGGGTCAAATGCAGAGAATAATTTCGCCACACCTAGTGTGTGTGTGACAATCATTGGTACTTTAACTTTTTAACTTTATAATATTGAATCAAAATCAATGTTATTATGAATTATTTAAACCTATCGAAGGTTCCGTCCGATTACTTCACATCAAATATTCCACTTTAAAAAATATTTTTGGTGGAAGATTTTGCATACTTTTGTGTGTTTGCCATAAAAAACATAGTTTTGTTTGACAAAAAAAGGGCGGAAAACAAACAAACATAAAAACAACATAAAAAAAACTAAATCATTTTGAAATGAGGGATGGATGTGAAATTGACTCCAGTGATTTAAAGGCCTACTGAAACCCACTACTACCGACCACGCAGTCTGATAGTTTATATATCAATGATGAAATCTTAACATTGCAACACATGCCAATACGGCCGGGTTAGCTTACTAAAGTGCAATTTTCAATTTTGCGCGAAATATCCTGCTGAAAACGTCTCGGTATGATGACGCCTGCGCGTGACGTCACGGATTGTAGAGGACATTTTGGGACAGCATGGTGGCCAGCTATTAAGTCGTCTGTTTTCATCGCAAAATTCCACAGTTTTCTGGACATCTGTGTTGGTGAATCTTTTGCAATTTGTTCAATGAACACTGGAGACAGCAAAGAAGAAAGCTGTAGGTGGGAAGCGGTGTATTGCGGCCGGCATGCAGCAACACAAACACAGCCGGTGTTTCATTGTTTACATTCCCGAAAGATGACAGTCAAGCTTTACCATTGGCCTGTGGAGAACTGGGACAACAGAGACTCTTACCAGGAGGACTTTGAGTTGGATACGCAGACGCGGTACCGTGAGTACGCATGCAGCTGCGGCTTCCAAACATTTGATCGCTTGCCCGTACGTGCGTGCCGCTATGTGCATGTCACGTACGTAACTTTGGGGACTTTGGGGAAATATATGTGCTGTATGAACTTTGGGGAGGTGAACGGTACTTTGGGCTGTGGGATTGAGTGTGTTGTGCAGGTGTTTGAGTTGTATTGGCCGGTTATATGGACGGGAGGGGGGAGGTGTTTGTTATGCGGGATTAATTTGTGGCATATTAAATATAAGCCTGGTTGTGTTGTGGCTAATAGAGTATATATATATGTCTTGTGTTTATTTACTGTTTTAGTCATTCCCAGCTGAATATCAGGTCCCACCCGCCTCTCACAGCATCTTCCCTATCTGAATCGCTCCCACTGCCCTCTAGTCCGTCACTCTCACTTTCCTCATCCACGAATCTTTCATCCTCACTCAAATTAATGGGGAAATTGTCGCTTTCTCGGTCCGAATCGCTCTCGCTGCTGGTGGCCATGATTGTAAACAATGTGCAGATGTGAGGAGCTCCACAATCTGTGACGTCACGCTACTCGTCTGCTACTTCCGGTATAGGCAAGACTTTTTTATCAGCGACCAAAAGTTGTGAACTTTATCGTCGATGTTCTCTACTAAATCCTTTCAGCAAAAATATGGCAATATCGCGAAATGATCAAGTATGACACATAGAATGGACCTGCTATCCCCGTTTAAATAAGAAAATCGCATTTCAGTAGGCCTTTAAGCGTTAAATATAAAATGTATGTATGCCCTGGCACACCATTATCATCATTTCATGACCCAAGCAAAACACTTTTTACACTTTTATACTGAAATAAATACACCTACAACTTACTAAATAAAAACATAGAAAAAACTACCAGCAGCGGTAAATATAGAATGTGAAATATATAATGCATGCATTTGTCATTTGTTTTCAAAACGCTTACAAAAAAAGTGGGACCCCAAAAATTTACTGTGGGACCCCATTTTTATGACTTGATGGGGTCCCTGGGACCCCATTTTGAAAATTCCTAGCGCCAACACTGCTGTCAACAGAGGAGAAAAAAATGCTTTATTTAAATAAATATATTATTTATAAAGCAAGTTCAAGTATCATTGGCAAATTTTCACCGTGGCGTGCTGCCCACATATATGTGTCCTCTTTTTGGGATTTCAGAATATGGTCAGCCTATTGTAAACTGTCAGAATTCTGTAAGTGTCGTTTACAAATGAATAAACTTTCCAACATGATGATTTCCAGGTCTAAAAGGTGTGCTGAAGAGGAAGCTCACATTGCAATAAAGCTCATCCGCCCTTCATGCCAGCAAAGCTCTTCCCTTCCTCGCATGTCATTGGACGCCGTGGATCATGTGACTGGTTGTGTTGTCATGGTGACCAGCGAGAGAAGTCGCCGAGGGGTTATTATGGGATGGAAAAGACACGCCTTTGACCAGCTGCAGCATCGTGATCATTCATTAGTTCATTAATCCCTATTTATTTAATCATTCATTCCTTCATGCATGTATTCATTCAGTAGCAAATTATTTCATCCATTCATTTATTAATACATTTATTCATTAATTTCATTAGTTTAATCAGTCATCCATTCATTTATTCAAAAACCATTGTTCATTGATCCATTCATTTGTTCATTCCTTCATTAGTTCCTTTAATCATTCATTCATTCCTTAATTCATTTTTAAATAATTTATTCCGTTATGTATTTACTCATTCCTTTGTTCTAGTGTATTCATTTATTCATTCATTCATTTAGTAGGTAATTATTTCATTAGTCAATTCATTCATCCATTCATTCCTTAAGTAATTTATAAGTTAATTCATTTCTTTATTCATTAATGCATTTATTAATTCTTTCGTGTGTTAGTGTATTCGTTCATTAGTTCATCCATGTATTTCTTGAGTGCTTCATTCATTCATTCATTCATTCATTCATTAACTTGTTCATTCATTCATTCATGAAATCCTTCATTCAATTATGTTTATTCATTCTTTTATGTGTTCGCTCTTTCGTGCACGTACTCATTCCTTCATTAGTTCCTTTAATCATTCATTCATTCCTTAATTTATTTTTAAATAATGTATTCCTTTATGTATTTACTCATTCCTTTCTTTTAGTGTATTCATTTATTCATTCATTCATTTAGTAGTTAATTATTTCATTAGTCAATTCATTCATCCATTCATTCCTTGAGTAATTTATAAGTTCGTTCATTCCTTTATTTATTAATGCATTTATTAATTCCTTCATGTGTTAGTGTATTCGTCCATTAGTTCATTAATTTATTTCTTGAGTGCTTCATTCATTCATTCATTAACTTATTCATTCATTCATTCATGAAATACTTAATTCATTTGTGTTTGTTCATTCATTTATTTGTTCACTTTTTCGTGCACGTACTCATTCCTTCATTAGTTCCTTTAATCAGTCATTCATTCCTTAATTAATTTTTAAATAATGTATTCCTTTATCCTTTCTTCTAGTGTATTCATTTATTCATTCATTCATTTAGTAGTTAAACATTTCATTGGTCAATTCATTCATCCATTCATTCCTTAAGCAATTTATAAGTTTGTTCATTCCTTTATTCATTAATGCATTTATTAATTCCTTCATGTGTTAGTTTATTCGTCCATTAGTTCATCAATTTATTTCTTGAGTGCTTCATTCATTAATTCATTAACTTGTTCATTCATACATTCATGAAATCCTTCATTCAATTATGTTTGTTCATTCTTTTATGTGTTCACTCTTTCGTGCACGTACTCATTCCTTCATTAGTTCATTTAATCATTCATTCATTCCTTAATTTATTTTTAAATAATGTATTCCTGTATGTATTTACTCATTCCTTTCTTCTAGTGTATTCATTTAGTCATTCGTTCATTTAGCAGTTAGTTATTTCATTAGTCAATTCATTCATCCATTCCTTAAGTAATTTATAAGTTCGTTCATTCCTTTATTCATTAATGCATTTATTAATTCCTTCATGTGTTAGTTTATTCGTCCATTAGTTCATCAATGTATTTCTTGAGTGCTTCATTCATTCATTCATTCATTAACTTATTCATTCATTCATTCATGAAATCCTTCATTCATGTGTGTTTGTTCATTCTTTTATGTGTTCACTCTTTCGTGCACGTACTCATTCTTTCATTAGTTCCTTTAATCATTTATTCATTCCTTAGTTTATTTTTAAATAATGTATTCCTTTATGTATTTACTAATTCCTTTCTTCTAGTGTATTCATTTATTCATTAATTAATTTAGTAGTTAATTATTTCATTAATCAATGCATTAATCCATTCAGTCCTTAAGCAATTTATAAGTTTGTTCATTCCTTTATTCATTAATGCATTTATTAATTCCTTCATGTGTTAGTTTATTCGTCCATTCGTTCATCAATGTATTTCTTGAGTGCTTCATTCATTCATTCATTCATTAACTTATTCATTCATTCATTCATGAAATACTTCATTCATTTGTGTTTGTTCATTCTTTTACTTGTTCACTCGTTCGTGTATGTACTCATTCCTTCATTAGTTCCTTTAATCATTCATTCATTCCTTAATTTATTTTTAAATAATGTATTTCTTTATGTATTTACTCACTGCTTTCTTCTAGTGTATTCATTTATTCATTCATTAATTTAGTAGTAAATTATTTCATTAGTCAATTCATTCATCCATTCATTCCTTAAGTAATTTATAAGTTTGTTGATTCCTTTATTCATTAATGCATTTATTCATTCTTTCATGTGTTAGTATATTTGTCCAATAGTTCATCAATTTATTTCTTGAGTGCTTCATTCATTCATTCATTAACTTATTCATTCATTCATTCATGAAATACTTCATTCATTTGTGCTTGTTCATTCTTTTACTTGTTCACTCGTTCGTGCATGTACTCATTCCTTTAATAATTATTTAATTTATTCATTAGTTAATTCATTATTTCTTTATAGAATCATGCATTAGTTCATCCATTGTTTTATTTGTTAATTCCTTCATGAGTGGTTTCAATCATTCGATCGGTAGTTCATTCATTCATTAGTTCATTCATTTTTAAAGCATTTAAATCCTTCATGCATTTAGTCATTCCTTTCTTTTACAAAAGCCAAAAGCAGTGAAGTTGGCACGTTGTGTAAATGGTAAATAAAAACAGAATACAATGATTTGGAAACCCTTTTCAACGTGTATTCACTTGAATAGACTGCAAAGAAAAGATACTCAATATTCGAACTGGAAAAAGTTGTTATTTTTTGCAAATATTAGCTCATTTGAAATTTGATGCCTGCAACATGTTTCAAAAAAGCTGGCACGAGTGGCAAAAAAAACTGAGAAAGTTGAGGAATGCTCATCAAACACTTATTTGGAACATCCCACAGGTGAACAGGTTAATTGGGAACAGGTGGGTGCCATGATTGGGTATAAAAGCAGCTTCCATGAAATGCTCAGTCATTCACAAACAAGGATGGGGTGAGGGTCACCACTTTGTCAACAAAAGTGTGAGCAAATTGTTGACCAGTTTAAGAACAACATTTCTCAACCAGCTATTGCAAGGAATTTAGGGATTTCACCATCTACGGTCCATAATATCATCAAAAGGTTCAGAGAATCTGGAGAAATCACTGCACGTAAGCGATGATATTACGGACCTTCGATCCCTCAGGTGGTACTGCATCAAAAACCGACATCAGCTTGTAAAGGATATCACCACAAAGGCTCAGTAACACTTCAGAAAACCACTGTCAGTAACTACAGTTGGTCGCTACATCTGTAAGTTCAAGTTAAAACTCTACTACGCAAAGTGAAAGCCATTTATCAACAACACCCAGAAACGCCGCCGGCTTCGCTGGGCCCGAGCTCATCTAAGATGGACCGATGCAAAGTGGAAAAGTGTTCTGTGGTCTGACGAGTCCACATTTCAAATTGTTTTTGGAAACTGTGGACGTCGTGTCTTCCGGAACAAAGAGGAAAAGAACCATCCGGATTGTTATAGGCGCAAAGATGAAAAGCCAGCATCTGTGATGGTATGGGGGTGTATTAGTGCCCAAGGCATGGGTAACTTACACATCTGTGAAGGCACCATTAATGCTGAAAGGTACATACAGGTTTTGGAGCAACATATGTTATCGTGGACGCCCCTGCTTATTTCAGCAAGACAATGCGAAGCCACGTGTTACAACAGTGTGGCTTCGTAGTAAAAGAGTGCGGGTACTAGACTGGCCTGCCTGTAGTCCAGACCTGTCTCCCATTGAAAATGTGTGGCGCAATTTGAAGTGTCAAATACCACAACGGAGACTGTCAAGCAAGAATGGGAAAGAATTCCACCTGAAAAGCTTCAAAAATTGGTCTCCTCAGTTCCCAAACATTTACTGAGTGTTGTTAAAAGGAAAGGCCATGTAACACAGTGGTGAAAAAAAATGCCTCTGTGACAACTTTTTTGCAATGTGTTGCTGCCATTAAATTCAAAATGAATGATTATTTGCAACAAAAATCAAACATTAAATATATTTTCTTTGCAGTCTATTCAATTGAATATAAATTGAAAAGGATTAGCAAAACATTGTATTCTGTTTTTATTTACCATTTACACAACGTGCCAACTTCACTGGTTTTGAATTTTGTATATATATATATATTATATATATATATATATATATTTCATAATAATTCATGTTTCATATTCTACAGGTCAAATTAAGTCCAATTAAAAAAAATTAATGTTAAAAATAGTTTAAAGTGTTCTTTTCCTAAACGGTTGAACTTGTGTAAACGTCACGGTTCCGTGTCGATTCAAGCGCGGCGGTTGCCATAGCAACACAAGTGCGACCAAGCAGCTGCCAGTGCAGACGTTTTAAAAAAGGTAAACAAAAACAGGAGTGTGATATTAATTGAACTTCCTCGCTTAATCCGTGGCAGTCGTATCTGCTGACTGTGCACTAATGAGCTTCCCTTCCACCGGAGTTTTGGGCGTACAGTAGCGCGTACAGTACGACTCCTCCCCCTCCAGCTGATTTATTAGCCAGCTTGACCCCGCCTCACAATGTCGGCAGCGTGCGCTCCCTCCAAAAGTCTGCGGAACTCATTAAAAACTATTGAATGTATAATTAATGCACCATTATGCAAATGTTAATGAATTTTCATATCCCATGCTGAGTCAAATTAAATACATGATATTGAAAGTTGAATTATTTACAAGGCACGGGGTGGAGTTTCACCGTCGGTAAGAGGAGAGGTGCGTTCACGTGAAAACAATATCACAGTTATTATCTTCATGTTCATATTTGGACACGCTGTGGATCATGTGACATCATCTCCTAACTCAGGCATGGGCAATTATTTTGACTCGGGGGCCAAATTTAGAGGAAAAAAATTGTGTCTGGGGGCCAGTATTATTTTTAAGAACACTAATACTAAACCTCACAATAATGTCTGATTGAATGCTAAAAACGTTCTGACAGACCGCCTTAAAAACAAAATGCAATTTGACATGTTTTTACTGAATGAGACAACCAGAATGTACAAACCCCGTTTCCATATGAGTTGGGAAATTGTCTTAGATGTAAATGTAAACGGAATACAATGATTTGCAAATAATTTTCAACCCATATTCAATTGAATGCACTACAAAGACAACATATTTGATGTTCAAACTCATAAACTTTATTTTTTTTTAGCAAATAATAATTAACTTAGAATTTCATGGCTGCAACACGTGCCAAAGTAGTTGGGAAAGGGCATGTTCACCACTGTGTTACATGGCCTTCTCTTTTAACAATACTCAGTAAACGTTTGGGAACTGAGAAGACACATTTTTTAAGCTTCTCAGGTGGAATTCTTTCCCATTCTTGCTTGATGTACAGCTTAAGTTGTTCAACAGTCCGGGGGTCTCCGTTGTGGTATTTTAGGCTTCATAATGCGCCACACATTTTCAATGGGAGACAGGTCTGGACTACAGGCAGGCCAGTCTAGTACCCGCACTCTTTTACTATGAAGCCACGTTGATGTAACACGTGGCTTGGCATTGTCTTGCTGAAATAAGCAGGGGCGTCCATGGTAACGTTGCTTGGATGGGAACATATGTTGCTCCAAAATCTGTATGTACCTTTCAGCATTAATGGCGCCTTCACAGATGTGTAAGTTACCCATGTCTTGGGCACTAATACACCCCCATACCATCACAGATGCCGGCTTTTCAACTTTGCGCCTATAACAATCCGAATGGTTCTTTTCCTCTTTGGTCCGGAAGACACGACGTCCACAGTTTCCAAAAACAATTTGAAATGTGGACTCGTCAGACCACAGAACACTTTTCTACTTTGTATCAGTCCATCTTAGATGAGCTCAAGCCCAGCGAAGCCGACGGCGTTTCTGGGTGTTGTTGATAAACGGTTTTCGTCTTGCATAGGAGAGTTTTAACTTGCACTTACAGATGTAGCGACCAACTGTAGTTACTGACAGTGGGTTTCTGAAGAGTTCTTGAGCCCATGTGGTGATATCCTTTACACACTGATGTCGCTTGTTGATGCAGTACAGCCTGAGGGATCTAAGATCACGGGCTTAGCTGCTTACGTGCAGGGATTTCTCCAGATTCTCTGAACCCTTTGATGATATTACGGACCGTAGATGGTGAAATCCCTAAATTCCTTGCAATAGCTGGTTGAAAAAGGTTTTTCTTAAACTGTTCAACAATTTGCTCATGCATTTGTTGACAAAGTGGTGACCCTCGCCCCAGCCTTGTTTGTGAATGACTGAGCATTTCATGGAATCTACTTTTATACCCAATCATGGCACCCACCTGTTCCCAATTTGCCTGTTCACCTGTGGGATGTTCCAAATAAGTGTTTGATGAGCATTCCTCCACTTTATCAGTATTTATTGCCACCTTTCCCAACTTCTTTGTCACGTGTTGCTGGCATCAAATTCTAAAGTGAATGATTATTTGCAACAACAACAAAAAAATGTTTATCAGTTTGAACATCAAATATGTTGTCTTTGTAGCATATTCAACTGAATATGGGTTGAAATTGATTTGCAAATCATTGTATTCCATTTATATTTACATCTAACACATTTTCCCAACTCATATGGAAACGGGGTTTGTACATGAAAATAAAGAATGTGGGATTTACAATATTAACTATGAAAGATAAAACACTGAATATTGACAACATTTGAACGTCACACCCCCTCTCCATCCACATATTTTACAATCAAGCAAAATGCAACAAAAATGCAACAAACACAGCAAAATATGAACGCCAAGGGTAAAAAAACAACAACAAAACACCTACTATCTGATATATGTGATATATCACTAAGCTGTAGAACTTTGTTGTTAAAATCTCCTTCCACGTCTGTCCCTGACACCCACATTTCAGGCTCCGGAAACACCGTGGAAATACTCCCCACCCACACTGCCTGGTGCCATAGTAACTAATTACATGACCATAGTAACTAATTAGATGACCATAGTAACATAGTAAGTATCATGCAGATTCCATGCATTGAAATACTTAGTATAGTTGAAGACTTACGGTCATTAGAAAACATGAGTGCACATCATAATGGCAGATACACACAGGTGGTGGTAACATACAGGTGGTGGTAAGATACAGGTGATTGTAGGATACAGGTGGTGGTAAGATACAAGTGATCGTAGGATACAAGTGGTGGTAAGATACAGGTGATCGTAGGATACAGGTGGTGGTAAGATACAAGTGATCATAGGATACAGGTGGTGGTAAGATACTGGGGATTGTAGGATACAGGTGGTGGTAAGATACAGGTGATCGTAGGATACAAGTGGTGGTAAAATACATGTGATTGTAGGATGCAGATGGTGGTAAGATACAGGTGATTGTAGGATACAGGTGGTGGTAAGATACAGGTGATCGTAGGATACAAGTGGTGGTAAAATACATGTGATTGTAGGATGCAGGTGGTGGTAAGATACAGGTGATCTTAGGATACAGGTGGTGGTAAGATACAGGTGATTGTAGGATACAGGTGGTGGTAAGATACTGGGGATTGTAGGATACAAGTGGTGTTAAGATACAGGTGATCGTAGGATACAGGTGGTGTTAAGATACAGGTGATCGTAGGATACAGGTGGTGGTAAGATACTGGGGATTGTAGGATACAGGTGGTGGTAAGATACAGGTGATTGTAGGATACAAGTGGTGTTAAGATACAGGTGATCGTAGGATACAGGTGGTGTTAAGATTCAGGTGATCGTAGGATACAGGTGGTAGTAAGATACAGGTGATCGTAGGATACAGGTGGTGATAAGATACAGGTGATCGTAGGATACAAGTGGTGGTAAGACACAGGTGATTGTAGGATACAGGTGGTAGTAAGATACAGGTGATCGTAGGATATAGGTGGTGGGAACATACGGGTGGTGGTAAGATACAGGTGATTGTAGGATACAGGTGGTGTTAAGATACAGGGGATTGTAGGATACAGGTGGTGGTAAGATACAGGTGATCGTAGGATACAAGTGGTGGTAAAATACATGTGATTGTAGGATACAGGTGGTGGTAAGATACAGGTGATTATAGGATACAGGTGGTGGTAAGATACAGGTGATTGTAGGATACAGGTGGTGGTAAGATACAGGTGATCGTAGGATACAGGTGGTGGTAAGATACAGGTGATTGTAGGATATAGGTGGTGGCAAAATACAGGTGGTGGTAACATACAGGTGGTGGTCAGATACAGGTGATTGTAAGATACAGGTGGTGGTAAGATACAGGTGATTGTAGGATACAGGTGGTGGTAAGATACAGGTGATCGTAGGATACAAGTGGTGGTAACATACAGGTGGTGGTAAGATACAAGTGATCGTAGGATACAAGTGGTGTTAAGATACAGGTGATCGTAGGATACAGGTGGTGGTAAGATGCATCTGTAAAAAGCAGTGATTGGTATGGCTTTCTGGAAATCCGCCCCTATATATGTATTCACATGTATATTGATGGTATGTTGTGTGTGTGTGTGTGTGTGTGTGTGTGTGTGTGTGTGTGTGTGTGTGTGTGTGTGTGTGTGTGTGTGTGTGTGTGTGTGTGTGTGTGTGTGTGTGTGTGTGTGTGTGTGTGTGTGTGTGTGTGTGTGTGTGTATTGTCTGCAGGGTAAACATGACTCCATGTTGCGGTCACAGGCACTGGATGAGCGATGGCAGCCCATAAGAGTGTTTGCAGGGCCAGGAGGTAAAGCCGTGAAGAGAACTCCACAGGGGTTGGCTGACACCAGCCGGGTGAAGTGCGGGCCGTCATAAGACGTATGAACCAATATGTCCTCAAGCACAATCGCTCTTCAATTATTCAGCGCTCACATTAGCGACATTTCCCTGGAACGGGCGGAGTAAAACAACCACAAGGTTCACAATTACAAGCACGCAGTTTCCCTCCCTGGCCTTTTTCCCCATTGTCATCTTTTCCTTTTGCCCGCCCTCAATCAATACGATCGATTGGGATCCTGTTGAACAACTTGCACTATAACTATAACAATCATACTGTGAGTACACTATAACAATCGTATTGTAAGTACACTATAACCATGGTATGTTGCACTTGTGAGAAGTGTGTGTGTGTACACTATAACCATCATACTGTAAGTACACTATACCCATCATATTCTAAGTGCACTTTAACAATCGCACAGTGAGTGCACTGTAACCATTGTACTGTAAATACACTGTAACCATTGTACTATTTGTACACTATAACAATCATACTGTAAGTACACTGTAACCGTTGTACTATTTGTACACTATAACAATCATACTTTAAGTACACTATAACAATCATTCTGTAAGTACACTATAACAATCGTACTGTGAGTGCATTATAACAATCGTACTGTAAGTACACTATAACATCATACTGTGAGTACATTATAACATCATTCTGCAAGTACACTATAACCATCGTACTATAAGTACACTATAACCATCGTACTGTGAGTACACTAAAACAATCATACTGTGAGTACACTATAACAATCGTACTGTAAGTACACTATAGCCATCATTCTGTAAGTACACTACAGCAATCATACTGTGAGTACACTAAAACAATCATACTGTAAGTACACTATAACAATCTCAATGTAAGCGAACTAACAATCATACTGTAAGTACAGTATAGCAATCATACTGTAAGTAAACTAAAACAATCATACTGTAAGCACACTATAACAATCATACTGACAGTCACAATGTAAGTAAACTGACAATCATACTGTAAGTACAGTATAACAATTAAACTGTAAGTACCTTTTAACAATAATACTGTAAGTACACTATAACCATCATACTGCGAGTACACGATAACAATCATACTGTAAGTAAACTAACAACCATACTGCAAGTACACGATAACAATCATACTGTAAGTACACTATAACAATCGTACTGTGAGTACACTATAACAATCATACTGTAAGTACACTATAACCATCATACTGTGAGTACACTATAACAACCATACTGTAAGTAAACTAACAACCATACTGCAAGTACATGATAGCAATCACATTTTAAGTACACTATAACAGTCATACTGTGAGTACACTATAACAATCATACTGAAACTACACTATAACAATCATACTGTGAGTACACTATAACAATCATACTGTAAGTACACTACAACCATCATACTGCGAGTACACTATAACAATCATACTGTAAGTAAACTAACAATCATACTGCAAGTTCACTATAACAATCATAATGTAAGTACACAACAACAGTCATACTGCAAGTACACTATAACAATCATAATGTAAGTACACTATAACAATCATACTGTAAGTACACTATAACCATCACACTGCGTGTACACTATAACAATTATACCGAAACTACACTATAACAATCATACTGTGAGTACACTATAACAATCATACTGTAAGTACACTAACAATCATACTGTAAGTACCTTAACAATCATACTGTAAGTACACTATAACCATCACACTGCGAGTACACTATAACAATCATACTGTAAGAAAACTAACAATCATGTTGCAAGGAGACTATAACAATCATAATGTAAGTACACTATAACAATCGTACTGTAAGTACATTATAACCATCACACTGCGAGTACACTATAACAATTATACTGTAAGTACGCTACAACCATTATACTGCGAGTACACTATAACAATCATACTGTAAGTAAAATAACAATCATACTGCAAGTACACTATAACAATCAATGTAAGTACACGATAACAATTGTACTGTGAGTACACTATAACAATCGTACTGTGAGTACACTATAACAATCATACTGTAAGTACACTATAAAAATCATACTGTAAGTACCTTAATCATACTGTGAGTACACTATAACAATCATACTGTAAGTACACTATAACAATCATACAGTAAGTACCTTAATCATACTGTGAGTACACTATAACAATCATACTGTAAGTACCTTAATCACACTGTGAGTACACTGTTACAATCATACTGTGAGTACACTGTAACAATCATACTGTGAGTACACTATAACAATCATACTGTGAGTACACTAACAATCATACTGTAAGTACACTGTAACCACCACATGTTGAAGACCACCTTTTCATTCTCTGGGAATCCATCAAGGTTGAATTCTGGGAAGTGGACTGAGTTGACTCACTCAAACTCCGAGCTATAAAAACTGACAGCAGGGATTGCAGAAATATGAGAATGTTTCGTTTCCTGGGCCCGAGGTAATGAACAGCCCCGGGGATTGGAAATAAATCCAATTGTCCTTTTCTCTTCTTAAGCAACTCCGGCATCCGTCTGAGGGCTGACAAGTGAGTGGAAGGTGGGCATTTCTAATGAAGTCCGCTTGCCGCATGGAAAAAATAAAATAAAAAAAAAGAAGCAGACTTAATGGGAAATCCCGATGAACAGCGAGAAGGAAATGAGAACTGCGGTGCATTTGCGGCACACCAGATGTTGGAGAGGCTGCCCGAGTGAAATATTGTGTTATGTTTTGTACAGGCCTAGCTGAAGGCGTGACCACAGGATGCAGAGGGGGCAGGCGAAGTGCAGGTAAAATGGATTTACCTACTCAATCCTAGAAGGAAAAAAAATCCACATATAATCCGTAGATATATAACGTTGTGAAATGAGTTATGTGTGCATAGATTTTCTAAATGTTTAATCTCTCATCGTCTCGCATTCACCGACAAAAATGAGCACTATGGAGCGCTCTCAACAGTTCACAAATGTTCTTAAAGTGCTGGATGTTCAAGATGGACAAGCGGTTTTCAAGTGTAAAACATACACAGAGAATGTCTGCAAATAAGCAACAGTAAGCAAGCCTTTGGTGGTGTTGCTTTCTGTGTTTAAAATCAATGATTAGGAATGTGACTCTTTGGGCACCTCACGATTCGGGGTGATGATTTGCTTCAGAATCGCTTCAAACCAATTCTTGCAATGTATTATTTGGTATAATAATTATAATAAAAAAATTTCCAAACAGATTCTATTTTTTTCTGGCTGCATGGTGTGGAGGGGGGCGTGGCCTGCGGGCCCGCCGCGGAACGGGGTGTGCCAGGACCGGCCTCGAAGACAGCGACAGGTGCGTAGATGGCCCAGGTGGGCCTTGTTATCTAATAACACTTTGTCTGTCTTATTATTATTATTGGCTGTTATCTAGTTTGCACTTTGTCTGTATCATTACTATTATCATTATTATCGACTCATCTTTGCCTTATTCTATTTTTTATTTTCCTGTTTTAATGATGTTGGATCTGTGTTGTTGTTGTTGTTGGGGACAAGTGTTGTAAATTAGCTTTGGCTACAAACACTATGATGCATACATTGGATAACTGTTTCAGATGTCTATGTGTGTCCCTATTTCAAATAAACCTCTATAATAATAATAATAATAATTAAAGCTGCAAGCAGCGATGGACGGGACCGACTTTGAGGGCTCATAAAATCCAAACCGGAGCAGGAATTAAAACTCTTTCATCAACTTTTAATCAGAAGGGTTCAATCTCACTCCTGTGCTAATTTGAAGCCGACACGACAAACGCGCTCAGAGGAGATAATGTTTGAAAAAAGGTGACTGTTTTTACACAACTTTTTTTTTGAAGGGGGAATTGCAAACTTCCTGTTGATTTTTGCTGGGGGTTGTCAGTGTATGAAATATAGGTCTAAGTGAGACCTACATAGAGGTTTTTGTTTCATGTCTCTACGACATTCCTACTGGGAGTTACAGGCAGTTTAGTCTGTGTTTTCTTCCTAGGGGCGCTAGAGCGCAAATTTGAGTTTTGGGGTTTGGTTTTTTGATTAGATCGCAATTTTCGCCAGTCCTGATGGTGAGTTTTGAAGCATGTTAAGGGGTGAAATTACAGCTCAAAGAGGCGGCGGTACAATAATAAAACGCTAGAAATACAATAGGGTCCTCTGTCCCAAAGGGACTCGGTCCCTAATAATTACCTGTCGCCTTTATTAGCAGCAGCCGGGATGAGACACGTAGTTGGAGATGGAGGTGCTGCTGAGCGAACACAGGAGAGAAAGACATTTTGCTGGAAAGCAAAAGCCTCTGCACATTTATGAAAATAAAACAGTGTTATACCCTGAATTCCGGGCTCTCCTGGCAGTGTGTGGTGGTCCGAAGAACCCACTAGAAGGCAACCTCTACACATGGAAATGGCCTAAAACACTGTTTTAAAAGCTGATACCCATTTAACAGAAATATAGGATTTTCAGGACAATAGAGCGCCACACCCATTGTTTTCCATATATTAGTCGCACCGGAAATAAGTTTACACAAAAAGATTCTGTAAATGTTTATTTACTTACCTTAATTGTTTCCAAACGGTGTCTGTAGAAGTTGTCGTCATAGACCCACTAGCTGTGGAAGCTAGCTCTCCAATCAGCCAAACAGACTCCATAACCCCACTGTGACGTTTTTGGTGAATTTGTGGAACCGAAACAATACAAAAAGAATGCCATTGTAAGTTAATAATGCTAACACAAACACTCGTAAACATGTTAGCATATTAGCTAATGCTAACGATGCTAGCTTCATTACATTACGATAGCATGGGCAAATATGCATGAAAGCAATTAGGGGACGGTTTAGTAAGTTTAGTAAATATGAATTGTTTTAGTTATATTGTAAAACTTACAAATGTTGCTTGGAGTGATGATTGAAGAATCCATATGAGTGGAAACGCTGTGGAGGATTAGAAGACCCGACGGCACTTCTACTTCCAGTTCAAAGCTTTAACCTGCAGGAAACAGATTCACCCAGTAAGCACCTGCAGTGAGCGAACTCGTCCAAAAGATGGCGCCGTAGCACAAACAATAACACACCATTTCAGTGTATGTACGTGTGTTTTATGAAAACTGCATTATGGCTGTTAGTGAAGAAAAATCTATAAATTAGCCGCACCGTTTTACAAGCCGTAGGGTACGAGGCGTAGGGAAAAAGTAGCTTATAGTCCCCGAATTTGCGTTAATAAGGATAAAGTAAGAAGAACCGGAGTGGGCGACCAGGAAACAAAGCACAATGATCCCCTTGAGAAGCTTCCTGATTGCTCGTTGTCCACAGGTGAGTCCAACTACAAACAGTAGCAGGTGTGAAGGTCGGCGGTAAAGTGGCTGAGACACAAAAGGCAGACAGGAAGTCAAATGAAAAATAAGAGCGCTGGACAGGAAACAAGACAAAATACAGGAAATTAATGATAATGTCCAAATTGTCAGGAAGGATCATGAATTCACCTATTTTACACCGATATGTTCTTTTTTCATTTCAAAGTATGTTTGTATTGAAGTGAATTATATTTATATAGCGCTTTTCTCTAGTGACTCAAAGCGCTTTTCATAGTGAAACCCAATATCTAAGTTACATTTGAGCCAGTGTGTGTGGCACTGGGAGCAGGTGGGTAAAGTGTCTTGCCCAAGGACACAACAGGAGTGACTAGGATGGTGGAAGCGGGAATCGAACCTGGAACCCTCAGGTTGCTGGCACGGCCACTCTACCAACCGAGCTATGCCGCCCCTGCACTTATTAACATTTAGAAGTATCCTAATCAGACATCCGTATTGGTCAAAAATTAGCTTGCGTGCAAAATGTGCGATACAAGCAGTCCTGCAGCAGGTTTACTTATGTGTGATATTATTTTATGTCCGATACAAGCTGTCCTGCAGAGTGTTTACTTGTGTGTGATATAATGTGCGATATAAGCAGTCTTGCAGCGTGTTTACTTGTGTGTGATATAATGTGCAATACAAGCAGCTATGCAGCGTGTTTACTTGTGTGTGATATCATGTGGGATACAAGCGGTCGTGCAGCGTGTTTACTTGTGTGTGATACCATGGGCGATACAAGCGGTCCTGCAGCGTGTTTACTTGTGTGTGATATAATGTGTGATACAAGCAGTCCTGCAGCGTGTTTACTTGTGTGATATCATGTGGAATACAAGCGGGCCTGCAGCGTTTTTACTTGTGTGTGATATCATGTGCGATACAAGCAGTCCTGCAGCGTGTTTACTTGTGTGTGATATCATGTGCGATACAAGCGGTCCTGCAGCGTGTTTACTTGTGTGTGGTATCATGGGCGATACAAGCTGTCCTGCAGCGTGTTTACTTGTGTGTGATATCATGTGCGATACAAGCAGTCCTGCAGCGTGTTTACTTGTGTGTGGTATCATGGGCGATACAAGCGGTCCTGCAGTGTGTTTACTTGTGTGTGATATCACGCGTTATACAAGCTGTCCTGCAGCGTGTTTACTTGTGTGTGATATCATGTGGGATACAAGCAGCTCGTGCAGCGTGTTTACTTGTGTGCGATATCATGTGGGATACAAGCGGCCGTGCAGCGTGTTTACTCGTGTGTGATATCATGTGCGATACAAGCGGTCGTGCAGCGTGTTTACTTGTGTGGGATATCATGTGCGATACAAGCGGTCCTGCAGCGTGTTTACTTGTGTGTGATATCATGGCCGATACAAGCGGTCCTGCAGTGTGTTTACTTGTGTGTGATATCATGTGCGATACAAGCAGTCCTGCAGCGTGTTTGCTTGTGTGTGATATCATGTGGGATACAAGCAGTCCTGCAGAGTGTTTACCCGTGTGTGATATCATGTCTGATACAAGCAGTCCTGCAGCGTGTTTACTTGTGTGTGATATCATGTCCAATACAAGCAGTCCCGCGGAGTGTTTGCATGTGTGCGAAATCATCTGCGATACAAGCAGTCCTGCAGCGTGTTTACTTGTGTGTGATAGCATGTGTGGTACAAGCAGTCCCACAGAGTGTTTACATGTGTGCGATATCATGTGTGATACGAGCAGTCCTGCAGCGTGTTTACTTGTGTGTGATATAATGTGCGATACAAGCAGTCCTGCAGTGTGTTTACTTTTGTGTGATATCATGTGGGATACGAGCAGTCCTGCAGCGTGTTTACTTGTGTGTGGTATCATGGGCGATACAAGCGGTCCTTCAGCGTGTTTACTTGTGTGTGATATCATGTGCGATACAAGCGGTACTGCAGCGCATTTACTTGTGTGTGATATCATATGCGATACAGCGGCCCTGCAGAGGTTTACTCATGTGTGATATCATGTGCGATACAAGCAGTCCTGCAGCGTGTTTACTTGTGTGTGATATCATGCGGGATACAACCAGTCCTGCAGAGTGTTTACTTGTGTGTGATATCACGCGCGATACAAGCAGTCCTGCAGCGTGTTTACTTGTGTGCGATACCATGCGCGATACAAGCAGTCCTGCAGCGTGTTTACTTGTGTGTGATATCATGCGGGATACAAGCAGTCCTGCAGCGTGTTTACTTGTGTGTGATATCATGTGGGTTACGAGTAGTCCTGCAGCGTATTTACTTGTGTGTGATATCATGTGCGATACTAGCGGTCCTTCACCGTGTATACTTGTGTGTGATATCATGTGCGATACAAGCGGTACTGCAGCGCGTTTACTTGTGTGTGATATCATATGCGATACAGCGGCCCTGCAGAGGATCATTCATGTGTGACATCATGTGCGATACAAGCAGTCCTGCAGCATGTTTACTTGTGTGTGATATCATATGTGATATAGCGGTCCTGCAGAGTGTTTACTCATGTGCGATATAATGTGCGATACGAGCAGTCCTGCAGCGTGTTTACTTGTGTGTGATATCATATGCGATATAGCGGTCCTGCAGAGTGTTTACTCATGTGCGATATCATGTGCGATACAAGCAGTCCTGCAACATGTTTTACTTGTGCAAATGTCCTCCAATATACATAGCATTTCTTCTATTTTACTAAATTACTAAACATGCTAGGCTATAGGCTACTAAGAGCTAGTAGCTACACAACAGCTAAGCACACAATAGCACACAAGCCAGACATAGGTAATAATCATTTAACAATAAAACAGCACATGTATCAATATAACCAAGTATTAAATAATTATAGTTGCATATTACTTACACATACAAAATCTCCAAGGCAGAAGTGTATCAGGAAGTATCCAGTAACAAACGTGTCCGCATCATTTAACTTACTGCATCATTAGCTTAACTTAATGATTGTGGCCACTATATGTCACCAAAAAAAGCAGTTACCACTCCACTTCAACTTAAAAGCAGCATAAGTCCATTCCAGGCGGTGAAAAATAAATAGTTTCGCGTTTTTCATACCTAGCATTGTTCTCTGTTTGACTCATTTCACTTGATCAAACCCTTTTTTTTAACATTCCACACTACAAAATCCTACAAATATGTATGATTGCTGCTGATATCGTATCCGATCAGTGTCGTATCAAAAATGAAAAGTACCATCATACATCTTTCACACCTGTTGATATCTTCTATGTGTTCTGTGCGGCATCAATTGTTAATTGTTGTGTTACCTTCAGGGTGCTTTACAGTGTTGGAGATTGGACGATCCTTGTATGGGTGCCACCGATAGGAATATCTGTCAGGTAAGAGCATGTCTGAGAGCGATGGAGCTTAGCGCCTCACCTTTGTTCGTCTTCACGGTCTTGGCTGAGGTGGGAGAGACGTTGGTCAGTAGCCTCGGGTCACACAAAACTAGCCGACAACTTTTTGTCTACCATCACACCGGGTCCGTGTACCATCCTTTGATTGGAAATATGTCGATTAAAAGATACCGGACGGATAGTGTGACCTGAATTAAGAGGCCGCCGGCTGCTCTTCGTGTTTTCAGATAGTGGCAGAAACAAAACGTGTAACAAGATATCGACTCCCTATTGCTCAAATGGCGCAATTATTGTCCTTCCTGTTCCTGTTTTCAGCGCTGGGCCTTCTGGGTAATAAAATACTTAGGCATTTACTTCCTAGTTTACATTTATTTATATATTTATTTAACAATTATTTATCCAGAGTAAGAAAATTAGGGACATATTTTTTTAATGCTGATACAACAAAGAGGCTGCATTAGCATGTTAGAGATGTTGAAGTGTGATGATAATCTTTCATCGTCTCTCATTCACCAACAAAAATGAGCGCTATAGATCACTCTCTCAACAATTCGCAAATGTTCTTAATGTTATGGGGGGAAAAATTCATGTTTAGGATGGACAAACACTTTTCGCGTGTAAAACATACACGGAGAATGTCTGCGACCTGTGGACAACAATAAGTACTTTCCTACTGTAATTATAATCAATTATTAGGGATGTGAATCTTTGGGCGCCAAATGATTCGATCCGATTCTGATTCCTGGGGCGACGATTCGATTCGGAATCGCTTTGTGAAGCAACACGTTTCTCCATCCAAACCGATTCTTGCAATGTATTATTTGGCATAATAATTATAATGAAACTTGTTCACAACAGATTACAGGTTAGAAACATGGCCTTAAAACATTGTTATGAAAATGGATTCTTATAGATATTAAAAACAAAATACATTATTTTCCTAGGCACTTTAACTATATGAGTCGCGGTTAAAATGACAGATACTACACATATAGGTGATGATAAGTTGTGAACACTGTTTGCCTACGCCATTAGATGTGGGCGTAGCGCGGCGCCAAACCTGACTCCAATGGTTTTTGGCCACTTTTCGACGAAAAAAAGGGGTCGTACTTTAACAAAGTCCTCCTAAGGACTTTGACTAAATGACACGCGATTTAAATTACAGACACTACACATATAGGTGATGATAAGTCGCGAAAAAAAGTTTCCCACACCATAAGATGTGGGCGTGGCACGGCGCCAAACATGGCTCCCATGGTTTTTGGCCATTTTTCGACGAAAAAAAAAGGGGTTGTACTTTAACGAAGTCCTACTAGGGACTTAGACCAAATGAGTCGCGGTTAAACTTACAGCTACTACACATATAGGTGATGATAAGTCGCAAACACTTTTTGTCTTCGCCTTCAGATGTGGGCGTGGCATGGCACCAAACTTGGCTTTGATGGATTTTGGCCATTTTTCGGCTAAAAAATGTGGTCGTGCTTTAACAAACTCCTGCTAGGGACTTTGACTAAATGAGTCACAGTTAAAATTAAAGACACTACACATATAGGTGATGATAAGTTCCAAACACTGTTTGCCTACGCCATTAGATGTGGGCGTAGCACGGCACCAAACCTGACTCCCATGGTTTTTGGCCACTTTTCAATTAAAAAAAGGGGTCGTACTTTAACAAACTCCTCCTAGGGACTTTGACTAAATAACACACGGTTTAAATTACAGACACTACACATATAGGTGATGATAAGACGCAAACACTTTTTGTCTTCGCCTTCAGATGTGGGCGTGGCACGGCGCCAAATATGGCTCCCATGGTTTTTGGCCATTTTTCGACGAAAAAAAGGGGTCGTACTTTAACAAAGTCCTAGGGACTTAGACCAAATGAGTCGCGGTTAAACTTACAGCTACTACACATATTGGTGATGATAAGACGCAAACACTTTTTGTCTTCGCCTTCAGATGTGGGCGTGGCATGGCGCCAAACTTGGCTCTGATGAATTTTGGCCATATTTCGGCTAAAAAATGGGGTTGTACTTTAACAAGCTCCTCCTAGGGATTATGACCAAATGAGTCACGGTTAAAATTAAAGACACTACACATATAGGTGATGAGAAGTTGCGAACACTGTTTGCCTACGCCATTAGATGTGGGTGTAGAACGACGTGAAACCTGACTCCCATGATTTTTGGCCACTTTTCGACGAAAAAAAGGGGTTGTACTTTAACAAACTCCTCCTAGGGACTTTAACTAAATGAGTTGCGGTTAAAATGACAGATACTACACATATAGGTGATGATAAGTTGCGAACACTGTTTGCCTACACCATTAGATGTGGGCGTAGCACGGTGCCAAACCTGACTCCCATGGTTTTTGGCCACTTTTCGACGAAAAAAAGGGGTCGCACTTTAACAAACTCCTCCTAGGGACTTTGACTAAATGAGTCACGGTTAAAATGACAGACACTACACATATAGGTGATGATAAGTTGCGATCACTGTTTGCCAACACCATTAGATGTGGGCGTGGCATGGCGCCAAACTTGGCTCTGATGGATTTTGGCCATTTTTCGGCTAAAAAATGTGGTCGTACTTTAACAAACTCCTCCTAGGGACTTTGACCAAATGAGTCGCGGTTAAAATCACAGACAATACACATATAGGTGATGATAAGTCGCAAAATGTTTTTGCCTACGCCATTAGGTGCCGACTTGTCCAGGGTGTACCGCGCTTTGCACCCGAATGCAGCTGGGATAGGCTCCAGCAACTACTTCACTTCCCCATAGTGGGCTAGATGCAGTCTATAATATCCTAATTAACATTCAGAAACATATGGTTTTATTCCTGCTGGCTTAGCATTTGACATTTATTGCAGCGGCAGCAGCATCTGGTCCACCAAAGCAAATCATGTCGTTTGTGTTACATCCAGGATGTCAGTAATTACTCACAGAAATACTTTGACTCTTCATCCTCCTTGTTGGATTATT
This sequence comes from Nerophis lumbriciformis, assembly GCF_033978685.3. Lineage (NCBI taxonomy): Eukaryota > Metazoa > Chordata > Actinopteri > Syngnathiformes > Syngnathidae > Nerophis > Nerophis lumbriciformis. Next base: position 44,602,195 of record NC_084554.2, read on the forward strand.
TGTAACATTGCTAAATAGCCTCTTTAATTACAGCGGCTGTAAATGTAATCGCTGTGATCGAGTGGAGCAGTACTTAAAGGCCACGGGCGAGCAGGTAAGACGTGACCTTTGAGAAGATTTACACGCCCGATCAGCTGTTAATCAGAGTCATTGATCAGAGTGATGTCCTGTGCCCGGTAAACGCTCTGTGCTGTCCATCCATTAGGATCCTGGTAATGCCTTACTTTATTTTGGGAAAAGCACATCGCATGTTTGCTATTGTGCATGTTTGAAAAGGAGTAGGAAGAAGCAGAGATGATTAATATAATGGTTATTCAGACCTGAGTTGCGAGTCTATATTCAGTGAAAGTGAAATTGTAGTCATTTTAAAAGTGAAAGAGAGGTGTATCTAGTCATGCATTTGTTCAATAACCAGAGAGCGTACATCCGCCACCACAAGCCCAGGCAGTGTGCATTACCACAGAATAGAAGACATAACGTAATGAGGAAAAAGTTCAAGTTAAAGTTCCAATGATTGTCACACACACACACTGGGTGTGGTAAAATGTGTCCTCTGCATTTGACCCATCCCCTTGTTCAACCCCTGGGAGGGGAGGGGAGCAGTGAGCAGCAGGAATCATTTTGGTGATGCTGAAGGCAGAAGTGTTGACATACAAATAAATCTACAATTAACAACATTTCTAGCCGTGGGCCCACATGTATGATATCAATGTTAATGTAACTGAGAGTGTACAAATTACTATTAACTATCTGTCATTTAGCTGGGGACACCCTGTAATTACCTCTAGGGGTCCCCGCACACCACTGTATGAATTTATTTTAGTTTGCCTTTTCTTTGGCCCACTATAATGTTATTCAGTTTCTCTACCTACAGAAAAAAAAAAAAAAATTAAAAACAGCATCTATCTATATCTTAACAAAAACAATGACTTGTGTGTTGTTTGGGAACAGTTGGTAATGGTCATGTGCAGTAAAACTTTTCATGAACTTTCACTTTCACTTTCACTTTCATGAACTTTTCACTCACCTTAATGTCTGTTCCTAAATTTGTGTTGGATGAAGAGAGTAGTTATGATTTTGGTTTACAGAGTAAACAACTAAAAACTAAGGTTTTGTGCACTGTTTCCTCAAAAATGCATACAATATGTCTAAATAAGGACACGCATTATTGTGGATTTCATCGCAAAAGGAAAAATCTAATACTTCTGCCATTTTCAAATATGTTTCTTTTTATGAGCGGTCAGCTTGAAGCGTCCCTCTGTCTCCGACTCCCTCATTGTCATGTGACATGAGTGTCTGTTGTAATAGTTTCAATGACCCGCCTTCTCTTGCCTCTGATTGGCCAGCAAGTAATGTTTTGCCCTAACCTTAGCCAATTGTGACTCATCATACTTATGCTAATGAATCATCATGGATTTTCTCCGTATGTATGGATGTTGTCATCCATCCAGGTCATTGCATTTTCTCCATTGTTTTTTGGGCTGGATTTTGCAGTCCATTTTCTCTCTTTGTAGCTTTGACATAAGCTCCCTAGCTACATGGGTCTAAAAGTAGCTAAGCGACAGGAAAAGCTGCTCTTTAAAAAAGTAGCTAAGCTACCGCAAAACTACTGCCCATCACTGCTAATAATGTATACAAAGTCAAAGGTTTGTTTTTAAAAATATGTTTTATAGGAGTGACAAAAAAAAATCGATATTCGAATAAATCGCAATTTTTAATTGTAACAATTATTAATCGATTCAAATGAATAAAAAAATATTTTATTTTTTTATTTGTCCTGTCCAGCCACTCAGGCAAATCATATAGTTGATGTAGATGTTGTGGAGAATGCATATATGTTTAAGAGTTATTTCTTTATTCACAGTCATGTTTAAAGTATCTAATGTCCGCAAGTAAACTGTGTGTGTTACCTTGAAGGCTTGCAATGTAGGAGTCGGAGGACTCCCTTATATCTTATCTGTAGTAGAACAATGAGCCTGTATTTCTTTTTGGGGAGGGAGGGGGCTTTCTTCGTATGCAAGAAGTTGTCTCTTCCGTTTGAATGTTAGACCAATTCGAGAAGCCGATATGAATGTATTGGTGTGGGCTGGTCTCCTGAAGCTTTAGTAAAACTTGATAATATTCCTATTCTGTCTTGATGGTCCTTCTTACTCTGCATATATGTCATCTGAAAGAACTTGGGATTGACCAGTGACTTTAATTCCCTGGGAGGAAAGGCTGGTCAGACACAACAATTATCATATCTGCTGAACAGATTTACTTTAGAAAAGAGAAGTGTTGGATATGTATCTTGTTTCGTTATTTGTATTTGACTTTATTAAATGTTTGGGTAGAATTTCAATACACTAATCAAATTTCTTCTAAGTAATACAACATAATTTCAAAGCTGTTTGTTTAATTTATGGAGGAATGTAGTTCATCATAGAACTGGCACCCATTGTTAGTAAAAAAAAAAAAAAAAGTTTTGATTTTGAATCAAGAATCGATTATGAATCGAATCGTTTCCCCCAAGACTCGAATCGTGTGGTGCCCAAAGACCCATGGCGCTGATATTTTATCATTTGTATTAGCATATTTTATTACAAATGACATGATGAGGTCACACTGCCACCATATTGAAAGGATATTAATAACAATGTTTGTTTTTTTACACTGGGTGGTTACAGAGCACTGATGTTCTTTTTTCAATGAATCATACTGATATTTACATTTTATTTTATCTTACAGTAAATACAAGTTGACACTTGTATTTAAAAAGTATAGTTAATCTTAAAGTGCATGAGTTCAGTTTTTTTTATCGTGGTATCGCATTAATATCAGGAACTGTGAACATTTATATTGGTACCCGTATCGACTACAGATTCTGTTATTGTGCACATTAAAAATGCTGGGTTATTTTGGTAACCCAATTTTGAGTTGCTAGTGTTGGGTTCAATTTTGGAGTGATTTTTATGAAGAGCAACCCATTTTTGGGGTTATAAGTGTCAAGACGTGGACTGTGAGGGTTTTGTTTTCCCAAGATGCAAGTAAAGCTGGATCGGACATGGCTTGGAGGTGAGTACATATTTATTTAAACACTAACAAACTACAAAAAAGGAAGCAAACAAAAGGCGCGCACAAAGGCGGAGAACAAACTTGACTAATGAAAAAAGCACAAAGGCAATTAACTATGAACATGAAACAAAAACACTTACTGTGGCATGGCATGAAGCATGAACTATAGTAAACAGGAATCTCATGGGTAGCAGAGGTAGTAAGGATAATGGCACCAGGACGATCAACAGAAAAAGACAGGCTTAAATAACAGTGACATGATTAGTGACAGGTGCGCGAGTGCAAAATGTGAGACAGGTGCATGACATGACAGGTGAAAACTAATGGGTAGTCATGGAAACAAAACAATGGAGCGTAAACAGAAACTAAAGAGTCCAAAAACCAAACATAACTAAACAAAACAAAACATGATCCAAAAGACATGACAATAAGGGTATTATTTTAACTAAATTTCTGGGTTTTCAAAATGATGAACCATTTTTGGGTTGTTTTTCAATGAGTAACGCATTTTGGGGTAAAAGGCTTCTTTTTTAATTAAAAAGTTACTTTTTTCTTGAAGGGATTTTTATTATGGATTAATGTTATTGACATTATTTACAATCACACATGTACATGAAAATATTTGAGCAAGCTGTATAGAACTACTATGACCATACACAGCAATTCTTGTAAAGAAAATTCACTTATATCCAGTGTTGGGTTAGTTACTGCAAAGCAGTAACTAGTTACAGTTACTAGTTACTTCATTTCAAAAGTAACTCAGTTACTAACTCAGTTACTTACACCAAAAAGTAATGCGTTACTGTGAAAAGTAACTATTTAGTTACTTCTTTTTTTCTTCTTTTTTTTTTTAAAGCTCCCATTAATGCCCTTTTAGCCTTCATTTCAGTACTGTTATTGCACTGGAGAATAATACAATCTGTTGATCAACTTGACATGCATTTGCATCACTGAACTCTGCTAAGCAATGTGGTCTACATACAACACACAAAGACAAAGATATGTTACAAAGGCCAATTTGTTTCTGGCCAGAACAAATTGACAAAACTATTTTAAATAGCTGCAACATAACATACATAAGTAACAAACAGCATAATAACAACATAGCTGTAAAGCAAGAAAGGCACACACTACATACGCAAAGTCTAACCAGGCATTTTCTTTCTCAAGTAATTCTGATACAAAATCATGTCTGAAGCCCAGAACACTCTCCACATTTCCCCAGTTTTAGTTTAGAGATAAGGAAAGATTGGCCTGGCCCACTAGGATCCCTCTTTATGTTTGTGAACTTTATAGTCTATACATTTAGAGTGATGTGATAATCAAACACTCTAGAAGTCTAGAATGAAAGAGTATATAAGAGAATTGACAGCAACGTTCCCTCTAAGGTGCGCGCCTGTGCAATTGCGAACTGCTCAAGCGTCCTCTGCGCACGACAAATCTATGCCATGCACAAAATCAAATAAAAAAATAAGCGCATAACAATTTTCGACACGACACGGACACAACAGAGAAAAACGTTTTCGTCATCATTGTTCAAATATTGTAACGTCTGTCGAGACGCTTTGAGGACATGAATTCCATCCCTCACTTTACTGAGCAAAACTCTTTATTGTCGGCCATAAACACATCACCAAAACATTAGTAAAAAAAAGGATATCTAGCAAAAGTGGTCATTTTCTGCAGTACAAACCAGACCAACAGCTACTTTGTTATATCAACAGCAGCCACTCGCTCTTTCTCACGTGCGCCAACACTTGCACATATGGCACTTAGCCAGTGATGCGTTTACAGCCACACAAAAAGTCGGACAACTCCAACACCACACATAAAGTGTAATTCCAGGTCGTTACACTATGATTTACCAATCAAATGTGTGCTTATTCTAGTGTAATTTATTAGGAATCTTAATTTATAAATATTAATCATGAAATGCTGTTAGTATATTAAATAAATACTAATAAAAATATATTTTTTACAAAGAGGAAGTTGCAGGAATGTACACATGATCCCCTGCTTACATCTCATTGTGCAACATGTGAATGTTTTAATGGGAACTAAATGCAATGTCTGAAAGGGGTACAAATTATTTCCAAAGCAGGACCTCCACCCAGACAAACAATACACGTACACAGTTCATGAAAAACAATATTTGTTGCTATTGTCATTGTAAGTGGGCCTAAACACTTATATTAGAAATGGAAATGACTGCTGTCATTTGATTATAATAATAAGAGAATGTTGTCTGTCTATCTGTGTTGGCCCTGTGATGAGGTGGGGACTTGTCCAGGGTGTACCCTGCCTTCCGCCCGAATGCAGCTGAGATAGGCTCCAGCGACCCCGAAAGGGACAAGCGGTAGAAAATGGATGGATGGATGGAGATGTAACTTGTTATTTAGTCAGGTTAGGGACAGGTGTGCTGCTGGTGTCGCCACAGTGTGCACGTGTGATGTTGCTCACATGGGCTCCACTGAATGCTCAGGGAGTTTTTGCGTTTGCTCACACACATGAAAAATTAGAGGGAACATTGATTGACAGAGTGTGTGTACCTTCAGCGGTGAATGATGAGCAGAGGCAGACTTAATCCTTAAATGGTGGTGGTGGAGGTGAAGTGTCATTGGAGTCTCTATCTCTCTTTACTAGCTTCGCCGAAGCATGTTGCTTATGTAGCTTGTTTCAGCAGATTTGAATTGCTGTTTTGGGCAGTAGATGGGATCTTTGATCCAAAGCACAAAATCTGTCTGGAGCCGCAAAAAATTCAAAGCCATATTACATACAGATAGTGTGTCATGAGATACAAATTGAATTAAGAGGACTTAAAGGAAACTAAATGAGCTCAAATATAGCTACAAATGAGGCATAATGATGCAATATGTACATATAGCTAGCCTAAATAGCATGTTAGCATTGATTAGCTTGCAGTCATGCAGTGACCAAATATGTTTGATTAGCACTCCACACAAGTCAATAACATCAACAAAACTCACCTTTGTGCATTCATGCACAACATTAAAAGTTTGGTGGACAAAATGAGACCGAAAAAGAAGTGGCATAAAACACGTCCTAGAAAGTCGGAGAAAGTTATACATGTAAACAAACTACGGTGAGTTCAAGGACCGTCAAAATTAGTAGGACAAAACGACGCTCGCCAAATACTTGAATCAGTGAAGCATGTTTAATAGGGATGTCCGATAATGGCTTTTTGCCAATATCCGATATTCCGATATTGTCCAACTCTTTAATTACCAATACCGATATCAACCGATATATACAGTCGTGGAATTAACACATTATTATGCTTAATTTGGACAACCAGGTATGGTGAAGATAAGGTACTTAAAAAAAATTTATAAAATAAAATAAGATAAATAAATTAAAAACATTTTCTTGAATAAAAAAGAAAGTAAAACAATATAAGAACTGTTACATAGAAACTAGTAATTAATGAAAATGAGTAAAATTAACTGTTAAAGGTTAGTACTATTAGTGGACCAGCAGCACGAACAATCATGTGTGCTTACGGACTGTATCCCTTGCAGACTGTATTAATATATATTGATATATAATGTAGGAACCAGAATATTAATAACAGAAAGAAACAACCCTTTTGTGTGAATGAGTGGGATGGGGAGGGAGTTTTTTTGGGTTGGTGCACTAATTGTAAGTGTATCTTGTGTTTTTTATGTTGATTTAATAAAAAAATTAAAAAAATTTTAAAAAAGGATACCGATAATAAAAAAAACGATACCGATAATCTCCGATATTACATTTTAACGCATGTATCATCTCTAATGTTTAATATAAACAATGTGATTTATAACAATTAGGGAGGTTTGTGTCATGTTTGTCCTCCTACAGAAACCATATTAAAACAAAAAATATATTTTTTCACCTCATCTTTTTCCATTTTTCATACATTTTTGAAAAAGCTCCGGAGAGCCACTAGGGCTGCGCTATGCGGCTCTAGAGCCGCGGGTTGCCGACCCCCGAGCTAGCATAACTCAAGTTTTGGGTTAAATAATTCAACCCAATAGTTTGGTTGGGAATAACCCAATATTGAGTTATCATAACTGAACTTTTTGGTTAAATAATTCAACGCAAAAGTTGGGTTGAAAAGAATAACCCAAAAATAAGGTACTTTAAAAAAAAACAAGGAGTGCGTCTTTTTCTGAACCAGCAGTTGGGTAAAAATTGGGTTATTTTTTAACCCAACATTTTTTAGTGTGTGTGTGTGTTGAGTTGGAGTAAAGACACACCCTGAAGTGGACATGAAAGAGTGAAGGTATCCGAGTTAAAACCCACACATTCTATTTTACTTTCATTTATTGCTTGAATCAAATCCATTCGGTGTGTTTGAGTTTCGACGCCAAGCTGAACCCTTTTTCAAATAGAAATAATCGATGCTGTGACCCCCAGCTCCTTTTTCTATTTGCCGGGCGGTGACCGCAAAGCCGGCGTTGGGCTGGCAAATAGGGTCACATGGGATAGTATGTCTCTCACAATAATACATCGCCTAATGGCGTACTGTACTCTTCATATTTTATTGAAGCTGTCATCTGACATGCGCAAACATATTAGAGTCCGTCTGCATTATTAATTCCCATTTCCGTCCGATGACTCGGGACCCCCGAAGAACTGGCGTCAAATCCCCGACTGCAAACTAAGTGAAAAAAGACGGTTGGACAAAGGACAAAGTGGGTTGAAGGCTTCAAGAAGGTTAAGTGCTCATTTGAACAATTCCGTATCCTTACCTGAAGGCCACTTAGTATCCTGTGGATCCTGTATATGAACACATTAGATTTAGAAGGGACAAAACTTTATGTAACAGTTGGTTGGGGGCGCATAATAAATGAAAATAACATAACATAACATAACTTTCCATATTTTCTAGAGCCAAGAAGAAGGATCACAAATCATGACTATTATTGTTTCATCTCCAGTAAGTACTGGTTAAAAAAGTTACAATTCTGGACTTCTGGCAGTGCACGCTCTATACACACCCAAACTATTTATCCTCCAAATCCAAGGTTCAAAACTTATTTTTAACCCCAACCCTTTAAAAGTAGATGGCTACTTTATATTTTTTTTGCAAAAAAAAAAAAAAAGATAATAATAATACTTTAATTAATTAAATATATATTTTTGATTGATTAGATAACTAGCCCCAGCTGGGCAATCTAATCACCTGTCAGCTGTGTTTCGAAGCCGGCCCTGGCACACCCCGCTCCTGCAGCAAGGGCGCCGACCACGCCCCCCTCCACAATCATATTATTTACTATTTATCTTTTAAACTGCAGCTGTTACATATACTGTAATATTGTACACGGCAATTGGGATTTGTTATATTTTGTATATATTATATAAAAAATATACTATAATATAATAATATAATACTGTATATGTATTATATAAATATTACATATATGTTATATTTTATATTGCTATTATGGTACATTTTTAGTCTACTTTATACCTGCCGTCCCCTTTCCATCATTTGTAACTGAGCTACTGTGTGGAACTATTTCCCTTGTGGATCAATAAAGTTTGTCTAAGTCTAAGTCTAAATCAAGAATGCAAAACTTCCCAATCATTCTCATTTCTTACTATGGTTATGATTTTAAAGTTTGCATTCTGAGTACTTATTTTTCGCAAAAAATAAATAAATAAAAATACTATTGGAAAAACAAATGTTTTTTTAAAATAAAAACTAAAATAATTTTGGAAGGTTTAAGAAGGCCTAATCAATTAATCACTCAATCAATCAAATCACTCAAACTTTATCCATATAGCACTTTTTTCATTAGGGATGGGGATGACTTTTTTTGGCACCAACCAAATCGCGCCGGTCACGTAAATCCAATGGAGTTATGTTTCAGTAACCTGGGTTGCGCTTTGCTATTGACATGCAACTGATTAGCATTAGCGATTTTACATGGCAATCTCAACACCTTCAAATTTGCTAATGAAAACTAAAAAGTTAAAGTTAAAGTTAAAGTACCAATGATTGTCACACACACACTAGGTGTGGCGACAACCAAGATGCACGTTAGAATCAAAGAGCTGGTATGTAAGAAGTAGAGTATTAACACTTTTAGGGCGCAACAAAAGACTAGATTCAGCAAAAACTGAACTGACTAGCCAGAACACCATAAACTGTACACCACTGCCATCTAACGTCTTGGACTTGCAACTGTAATTGAGACTCAGATATGTGATGATAAAACATAATCAGGTTATTTTTTAAATGCTGCAATAAAAAAATGTATTTTATCATCAAAAACAATTAATACTTATTAACACACACACAAAAAAACGAAATTTTGTACAATTGACTATCCGTACCATATCGGTTACCCATCCCTACTTTTCATACACAGGCAAGTGGCAACACAAAGTGCTTCATTACACAAGTAAAAACAATCAAAATAATAAAACGCAGCTAGTTAAAACGCATGATTAAAAACAATATTGATGGCTCAAAGACATATTATATTGGTATAAAGCAAAGATATCGATAATTTCCGATACTACATTTTGAAACATTTATCGGCCGATAATATCGGCAGTCCGATATTATCGGACATCCCTAGTTGTCATAAACGTTAAAAAATATATATATGTTTATATATATATATATACGCACTCATTTACATTAACACTACTACTACAGGGGAATAATGAACAACAAATCAATAATTGACATGACAGGCTTGCAACTTTACAATATCCCGTGCACAATCAATCTCTTTATAAACTATAGCGCTAACACAATCCAGTGACAAAAATAAATAAATAAATAAAACATTTTTATGCATATGTAAATTTATAAACATTCATTCACTTTCTTCTTTCCTTCAAGGATCTAAACTTTACCGATTTTTTTCTATATTTTTATTGTAATATTTTCATAATGTGTTTGTTCTATTTTTGGCCAAAGTAAGACAAAGAAAACAATCTGAAGTTGTCTTTCTTTTTTAGTTTTAATGCGAAGATTTCAAAAGTCCGGCCCGCATGTGCACAGATTTTCCTCCATGCGGCCCCTGAGCTAAAATGAGTTTGACACCCCTGGTTTAAGTCATATTAAAGACTGAGCTGGTCTTAAAAACAGAACCCTGTTTCGGGCCACAAAAAGATGTACAGAATGTCCTCAGAAACATGAGTTAACTATGGATAACTGAGTAAAATAATAAAATAAATAAATAAAATAAATATAATAATAATAATATACAATATAATAATAATAATATAATAATAATTTAATAATAATAATATAATAATAAAATAAAATATATGATTTAACTATGGATCTACCAACTAAAACGTGTGTCTTCTTCCTTCCTAGTACCTACTTCCACCCCCGCCACTGATATTTCTGCCTGCAACTCCAAACACACAAAGGTTATTTATTCCTTGTTGAAGATTCATTACTCGCTGACGTGCTTTGAATGCGTTGCGTGGGCTTAATAAACTCGGGTTCTTTTCGGCCGCCTCCTTCCATGTGACTTCTTCACCCCAATGAAAAGTGTGGGTTTGGAAAATGTCTGAAGCGTCAAGGGTTTGTTTTATTTTGATTTTGTTTGTAGAGTTTCAGAAGACTTGTGGAGATCCTTTTAGAGACAAAACCATTTGATTCGCCGAGGACCTATTGGGACCCCCTCCTTTTGGCGGGGAAGAGGTTGTTTTATTCTAAGGCTGTCAGAATAAAGAGAGGTGGATTAAAGTACAAACTAGAGTGATAGCAGCACAGGAAAGGAGACCAGGCTGCCTGAGCTCTCAAAATTAGAGCTCATATGTTTTTGTCCGTCTTGCTGCCTGCCTTAGCGGGGATCGAAACCAAAAGTTAACTTATGTGTTGGGCACACCCACACATTCTTGTGTAAAATAAACCGCAAACTGGGAAACATAAAGGATGAATTTGCGGACTGGAAATAAACTATTACGATGAAAAGTTGAATTATGTTTTCGCTCGCTCGTACGCAAACGTTATTTTCTGGATTGTTTTCGCCTGGTTGCGACGTGGCAAGATTCCTCTCGAGGACAGCGCAGCCAAGAGGAAACCAACCCCGTCCTCGACAACAACACCTGGGGAGATGAACTCTGTTTGCAATGCCTGCAGAGCGGCTCCAGACCTACAGACATAACACACACACGTATGGTATGGTATGGCATGGTATGGTATGGTATGTTATGCTATGGCCTGGTATGGTATGGCATGGTATGGTATGGTATGTTATGCTATGGCCTGGTATGGTATGGCATGTATGGTATGGTATGTTATGGTATGACATGGTATGGTATGGTATGTTATGGTATGGTATGGGATATTATGGTATGTATGGTATGTTATGGTATGGCATGGTATCGTATGGTATGGTATGCTATGGTATGGCATTGTATGGTATGTTATGTTATGTTATGGTATGACATAGTATTGTATGGTATGGCATACTATGGTATGTATGGCATGGTATGGTGTTTTATGGTATGGCATGGTATGGTATGGCATAGTATGGTATGGTATGTTACGGTATAGCATACTATGGTATGATATGGCATGGTATGTTATGGTATGTTATTGTATGGCATAGTATGTTATGGTATTGTATGGTATGGTATGGTATGGTATGGTACGGTACGGTATGGTATGGTATGGCATGGCATAGTATAGTAAGGTATGCATTGGCATAGTATTGTACGGTATGGTATGGTGTGGTATGGCATGGCATAGTATAGTAAGGTATGGCATGGCATACTATGGTATGGTATGGCATGGTATGTTATGGTATGGCATAGTATGTTATGGTATGGCATGGTATGGTATGGTATGGTATGGTATGGTATGGTATGGCGTGGAATGGTATGGCATGGTATGGTATGGTATGGCATGGCATGGCACAGTATAGTAAGGTATGGCATGGCATACTATGGTATGGCATGGTATGTTATGGCATGGCATAGTATAGTAAGGTATGGCATGGCATACCATGGTACGGTATGGTATGGTATGGTATGGTATGGCTTGGCATAGTATAGTAAGGTATGGCATGGCATACTATGATATGGTATGGCATGGTATGTTATGGTATGGCATAGTATGTTATTTTATGGTATGGTATGGTATGTTATGGTATGGCATGGAATGGTATGGCATGGTATAGTAAGGTATGGCATGGAATAGTATGGTATGGTAATGGTATGGTATATTATGGTATGGCATAGTATGTTATGGTATGGCATGGTATGGTATGTTATGGTATGGCATAGTATGGTATAGTATGGCATGGTATGGTATTTTATGGTATGGCATAGTATGGTATGGTATGGTATTCTCTTTATTGCCATTGCACAAGTACAAGGAAATGTCACTTTCAGTAGAAACCCGTTCAAGATGAGACAAACATCGTACAATACTACAGAACAGGAACGCTGATGGGTCGCCAATTACGGCGGCATGTAAACAGTGGGGAAAACAGGTAGACGCCGGGGGAAGATGAGTGAGAAAAAGCTGCCAGCCACTAGGGGCGCTGCTCCGTGTTCCATCACACCGCGAGGGATGGAACGCGAAAACACATTTAACAAAAGTCAACAACAACAGGTGTGTGTCCATGAGAGACAGGGAAGGAGTTTGTTACATCGTCACTGCATTGTCCACTGGAAGAGTCTTGAAGTAGCAACCTTGCTTAGTCGCTTGCAGCCAGGGAAAACATATCAAGATTAGGATGTTTGTGTTCGAGCGAGCGAAAACAAATACACATTTTTCACTCTATTGTCTATTTCTGGTCCTCAAATTCAGCATCAGAGCACACCCTGGACAATGAGCATACGCACACCCCACGTCTTTGCTACGGATTTAACTCCTTAGGTGCAATGAATGACTGGAGCAACGCTAGAAGAGCTCCAGCTTGGGCACCAGAGGTCCAACCCCTCTCCCCCTGTTGCAAGTCTTGTGGTTTCTGTGTCGTAACGTGTTTATGTGTGCTTAACGGCTACCATGTTTTATTTCTTGGCCCCAGTCTGCTCCCCCATAGGAGCCCAATCTGAGATCGAGTTTTTCTTTTGCTCACCCCCCCAACCCCCAACCCCTCCCCCTAAAGAAAATTAAGTCCGATCAAGGCTAACTCTCGACTAAATACAGTCCCAAAAAAATAATTTCTTTGTGAAATAACCTTGACCATTTACTCAAGTGTGTTGTCAACAATAAAATAAAGGGCTTTATTTATATTTTAGAAACTATTCTCATTGTTATTATTGTTGTACAGCAGCTAGAAATGATTTAACTGGAGCTGAGTTGGAAGTGGAATTGCTTCTCTGGCAAAGAAAGAGCCTGAGCTTGTGAGCCAGGATTCTGGCAAGACATGCTCGTTGGTCAGGTTCGTCTCAACTTGGATCCTGGAACCACTTCTCCTAAGAGGAGTTGGACTTTAGTCCACATGGAGTCCACATGGAGCCCTCCTACCCGATGAAAGATGCTAATAGGTATGGACCCTCTGGTTTTGCTCCCTTTTGGAGCAGTGTTCGGCAAATTATTAAAAAAAAAAAATAATCATTATGGTTACTCATTATTATCTCCTAAATTGTATTAAATTATTAACGGAATTACTATTTTTAAAAATGTAATTATTTACTAGGGAAGGCAATGAATGCGTTAGTTAAAAGAAAACAATTCAAATGTCTGGCATATGCAGTTGAGAGATGTTTCATGAGAGCAGAGCGTATGTGTGTGCGTGTCACCAGCAACAGCGCACTCAGACACAGCAGTATTTTAGCTCAGCTGTGTTTGTTAGCGTAGCAACGGCAGATTGTCGGTAATGAAGGCAGCAGTGTTGAATCTTGTCACTGCATTGTGTTAGCACTATAGTTTATAAAGAGATTGATTATACTTCGATGACTGTAGTTTGCTTGTCCACAAACGAGATATTGTAAAGTTGCAAGCCTGTCATGTCAGTTATTGATTTGTTGTTCATTATTCCCTCGTAGTAGTAGTAGTAGTAGTGTAAATGAGTGAGTGTACTTACATTTTGTGTGTTGTTTGCTGTGTGATGTTGCCTCTTCCTATTTTATATCAAGTTATTTTTATTGGAGTCCTGGTTGTTGTTTTTATTATCAAAAAGTTACTTCCTGTGTTGAACTTGCTGTGACGTAGAACAACATCAAAAGTAGCGTGCCACGTTACCTCAAAGACATCGGTAACGGCACTGTAATGTACGTAAAAGTAATTAGATTACTTGTTACTTCAAAATGTAACGCCGTTGGTAACGTCCTTTTTTCCCCCAGGCTTTTTCCAAACACTGGTTCTGAGTACTGTTCGAGTTTTCCCTTTTAAAGGGGAACTGCACTTTTTGGGGAATTTTGCCTATCTTCACAATCATTATGAAAAACATGACGACATTTTTTTTTTATTGCATTCTAAATATTAAATACATTTGATCAAAAGTCCGCTTACAATGGAGCCTATAGAAGTCGCTCTATTCTGCCTAAAAAACCCTTGAAAAAACATCCAAACACCTCCATTAGGGTTTCATATACATGATGTAAGTATATATGTAATGTAATACGTGTATGATAACATTTAATATTTACGTATTTTTATCATTTAAAGCATTGATTTAAAACACGCTTCCTGATATTCGCTTTTTTTCCACTTCATCACTCATTATTTACTGCAGACTTCATGAGAGCCAACAAACATAGTAAAACATCACTTACTGTACAATGTCTGCTGTCATTACGATGCTGACTGCTAGGATGCTCACATATTCCCATTTAAATGAAGAATGACTCATAATCCAAGCGTCTTTTCGTGTCGTTCTCGCCATTCCGCGCCTAAATTGACCGTCAAAATGTACCAACTCGTTGGAATACGTCCTCATCCTGCTACTATCCAAGTGAGATGCATGATTTGTGATCTAGAATAATGTTTGACGAGCAAAGAAACGAGGAAGCAGCTGATCAGTCGATCGTGTCAACATTGGCACGCAGGCTAGTGATCACGGCGTCGCTATAAATAGCTTGTCTGCGTTAGCGTTTATAACAACAATATCACTAATACTCGGTTGATATTCAAGTCACGAAATGTAAATGGAGTATTATCTGCGCTTTTTGGATGTTTTTTTAATTGGGTTTTATGCATTGGCACCAAACTGTAGCACACAAAAAAGCACATTTAATAAAAAAAAACCGTTATTATGGTCTTACCTTTACTTATAAATGAAGTCCATGTGCCGCTCCTTTTGAACAAAAGCACCGCTGTAAGCGGACTTTTATTTACGTTTATTTATGAGTTAGAAAGCATTAAAATAAAAATACACCCGTCGTCATGTCTTTCATGGTGATCGTGAACGATAGGCAAATCTCCCAAAAAAGTGCAGTTCTCCTTTAAAGGGCGAAGTCCTCCCAGGTTATTTTGTTCGAATAGCTTGTCTGAATAAGGCAAGGAGGCTAGAAATTAAGTTTAACAAATTATTCTACAAAAAGAGTTAGTACAAACAGTATCAATACCAGCGCTGTGGAGAAAGGGACGGTGCTCTACAAAGTATGGTGCGTCCTCTGCTCATGTGCTATTGTCCTCCTTGCAGCCCCTGAGTCTGTAATCATGGCAGTTCAATCCAACCTTGTACCATTTGATTATGGGTAAATAAAACTTGTGACAGAATTGTCTTTTGTTCCTGTTTACGATTCGGACTTTCTACTAAATATGAAACCTGAAAGTTAACCTATGGTGTGTCTTGGACACACACATTTGTCCACTCTCGCTTCGTCTCATTCCTGGCACCTCTCCTCACCATCAAAACCAAAAAAGATGCTATGTTTGTGTATTTGCATGGATAAAAACATAGCGTGTTTTGTCCTTGAACAGAACAAAAAGTAATAGAGGGTGAGACTCTGCTTTAATGAATAAGGCAAGGAGGCTAGAAATTAAGTTCAATAAATTATTCTACAAATAGAGTACAAACAGTATCAATACCAGCGCTGTGGAGAGAAGACCGTGCTCTACAAATTATGGTGAGTCCTCTTTCGACTGTCCCGCTGCTCACGTGCTATTGTCCTCCTTGCTGCCCCTGAGTTGTATAAAACCTGAAAGTTGACCTATTGTGTGTCTTGGACACATATACATATACGTCCACTCCAGTGACGTGCAGTGAGGTTGATGGCTGGTGAGGCACTGACTTCATCAGATTTACAAACATATGAACCCTAAAGAGTATCTTATTCACCATTTGATTGGCAGCAGTTAACGGGTTATGTTTAAAAGCTCATACCAGCATTCTTCCCTGCTTGGCACTCAGCATTAAGGGTTGGAATTGGGGGTTAAATCACCAAACATGATTCCCGGGCGCGGAGCCGCTGCTGCCCACTGCTCCCCTCACCTCCCAGGGGGTGAGCGAGGGGATGGGTCAAATGCATAGGACAAATTTCACCACACCTAGTGGGTGTGTGACAATCATTGGTACTTTAACTTAACTTTAACTTTACACATACAAACTGTAGCACACAAAAAAGCACATTTAATAAAAAAAACGTTATTATGGTCTTACCTTTACTTATAAATGAAGTCCATGCGCCGCTCCTTTTGAACAAAAGCATCGATAACTTGTTTATAGAAGTCTTCCTTATCTTTCTTCAGTTTTAAAAGTCTCTCTGTCTCGATGGAGATCTTCCTTTAATTATTACTTCCTGCTTCGATTGAAAGTCCAGTTTAGAAAACTGTTTTATTTTAGATATGTAATCCTCCATGTTAAAAGTCCAGGCGAGAGGAAAAAATAAACGATCGCTAACTGTTGCTACTTGTTGTCACTTCTTCTGCAGCCGAGTAGTCGCAAAAATGATCGTTGGGATCACTAGCGCCCTCTACCACCAGGAGGCGGGATTACTGCGAGCCTCACCCAGTGCGTATTCTCAGCCGTTTTATGATTGCTCAGCACAAGAAATACGTTACACACATACAGTTGTTGACAAAATACACTGTACATTATATACCTCAGCTAACTAAACTATGGAAATGTATAATATAATTCATTGAGCAATACGGTCTCACTGCACAGCAGGCCAGCAGTTAGCCGAGTCATTGTGCAATCCATGGCGAGGCACAACTGGCTGGTGACTCACCGCAAGTCTCTTCTCAGTATTTGAACGGCAAATGTGAAAATTCAGCGATTTTGAATAAAAAGTATCTAAAACTGGTGAAGTTAAATGGAAAATAACTTTATAGTATAATCACTGGATACATATAACAATTATATATTTTTTTTTTCTTTTTACGTTTTTTTTCTTTCCATGATGGCACGTGAGGCCCCGCCTCACCTGCCTCCCCTGACTGCACGTCACTGGTCCACTCTCTCTTCGTCTCATTCCTGGCACCTCTCCTCACCATCGAAACCAAAAAAGATACTATTTTTGTGTATTTACATGGATAAAAACACAGTGTGTGTTGTCCTTGAACAGAACAAAAGTCAATAGAGAGTGAGACTATGCTTTAATGAATAAGGCAAGGAGACTAGAAATGAAGTTTAACAAATTATTCTACAAATAGAGTACAAACAGTATCAATACCAGCGCTGAGGAGAGAAGACCGTGCTCTACAAAGTATGGCGAGTCTTCTCTCGACTATCCCGCTGCTCACAGGCTATTGTCCTCCTTGCTGCCCCTGAGTTGTATGAAACCTAAAAGTTAACCTATCAACACATTCACACATTCGTCCACTCTCGCTTCGTCCCATTCCTGGCACCTCTTCTCACCATCGAAACCAAAAAAGATACTATGTTTGCAGACATGGATAAAAACACAGGGTGTTTTTGTCCTTGAACAGAACAAAGGGTAATAGAGAGTGAGACTCTGCTTTAAGGTGGAAAATGTTCCCATAACAGTACCCAACCTTTTTGGAATTTTTGAAGAGAGCGCAAGAGAACAAAGATTCCCTTGTTCTACTGAGGGACTTCAATGGACAAAAACTGTACGGCTTGGCGGGATGGGATTGAAGCTGAAGGAGTCCTCTAGAGATTTGAAATGTAAAACAAAAAAACACGAATACATCAATCAATCAATCAATCAATCAATGTTTATTTATATAGCCCTAAATCATGAGTGTCTTAAAGGGCTGCACAAGCCACAACGACATCCTCGGCTCAGATCCCACATCAGGGCAAGGAAAAACTCAACCCAATGCATACTTGCCAACCTTGAGACCTCCGATTTCGGGGGGGGGGGGGTTAAGAGGGGAGGAGTATATTTACAGCTAGAATTCCCCAAGTCAAGTCTTTCATATATATATACTGTATATATATATATAATAAATACTTGACTTTCAGTGAATTCTAGCTATATATATATATATATATATATATATATATATATATATGTATATATATATATATATATATATATATATATTTATTCTATTATATACACTGTATATATATATACATATATATATATATATATATATATATATATATATATATATATACATATATATATATATATATATATATATATATATATATATATATAAGAGAAATGCTTGAATTTCAGTGTTCATTTATTTACACTTATACACACACATAACACTCATCTACTCATTGTTGAGTTAAGGGTTGAATTGTCCATCCTTGTTCTATTCTCTGTCGCTATTTTTCTAACCATGCTGAACACCCTCTCTGATGATGCATTCTGCTTCATCTCCTTGTTGTGTGCGCAGTTGTACACTGCACGCTCTAAAATCCCTAGATGTTATTGTCACATATGCATGTACAGTAGATGGCAGTATTGTCCTGTTTAAGAGTGTCACAACATTGCTGGCAAACAAACTTCTTTACGGTAGACAAAGACGTGACTGCTGTTCTTGTGTGTTGTTGCCGCGCTGGGAGGACGTTAATGAAACTCCTTAACAAAAAACCCACATAAGAAACCAAGAACTTGCCCTCGATCATTCTACAGTTATAACGTGATTGGGCAGGCACGCTGTTTATATTGTGGGAAAGCGGACGTGAAAACAGGCAGTCGACACGTCACTCAGGTCCGCCTGAATTTCGGGAGATTTTCGGGAGAAAATTTGTCCCGGGAGGTTTTCGGTAGAGGCGCTGAATTTCGGGAGTCTCCCGGAAAATCCGGGAGGGTTTGCAAGTATGACCCAATGGGACAATGAGAAACCTTTGAGGGGACCGCAGATATGGGGATCCCCCCCTGGGCTCCCGGTGCAATGGACGTCGAGTGGATCTAGCATAATATTGTGAGAGTCCAGTCCATAGTGGATCTAAAATAATAGTGAGAGTCCAGTCCATAGTGGGGCCAGCAGGAGACCATCACAATACGTGTGAATTTGAGAGGAAATTCAACTCCTTTGATGACTCATGAGTTAAGAATAAGATTTTAATATACCGATGTGCATTTTTAGTAAAAAAAAAAATAAGCACTTATGAAATTGATTTCCGGTATTTAATCTTGTTTCAAATTCCACTTTTGGTAGAAATGATGACAGAGCCATGCAGCTGGGTTTGAGCAAACACAATAATGTCACAAATATATTTTGCCCAGCTTCCAACTGATGCAATTGAGACTGAGCAAATAATGAACAGACCAATCAACGTCCTTCCAGGAGATAGCGGCTCAGCGACAAGTACGGCCTTCATGTCAATGATAGCGAAACCTAACGCTTGTAAACAATTGGGAGCCCCGAAGAGATTAGTGTGGCTGCTGCAATCGCAGTTTTATTAGAGCCAGACAATATTTCTTCATTAAAACTGCTGCTGCGGATGAAAGGATGCTTACGCTCTTTTCCCAACGGACCCCGGCAGCAGACATTTACATTGTCAAGCTCGCGGTTTGCGGTTTGCGCGTGTGTTTGCGATGGAAGTTAAGGAAGCTCTGGTCCTTGGCTCGCTATCATCAAGGAAATGTTTGGAGAAATGGATTCCGGTAGATTGCAGACCTGCGGTTGTGGAAGATTAGATGCTACGGATAAAGAAACTGGAGATTAACCCCTGGGCAAAAACTACCAACACAAACAAGACAACCAAGTTCTTGAGTTTTAACATTGCCAGTAAAACTCGATCGGGAATGAAAAACACACAAAGTTGAGAGGAAGCTTGAAAATATTACTTTTGTCAAGACTCCTTCAGACCTTTACGACTCAAATTCAATGAATTGAACACCTGAGCATGTGAAGGCTGCAGGCCATTCATCAAGGCATTCATTTGCAATAAAAACGTTCATGTTCTCCAAAAAGGGGACACACAAACTGTCGCCAGGCGTACATTTTGTCAAAAATACAACAAGAGACCCCCCCCCCCCGTCCCCAAACCCTCCTTTTCAGCCGAACGAAAGATCAACCTTGATACATAATTCCATTCCTGTCATGTTCGTAGCAAAGAAAAGAGGTTTCTCCACTCGAAAGGCAGACAGTGAATTTAAATTCACGCTGAAGAAAGGAGACATTTTTTTTACACCGCCGTTGCTTCGAGAAAAACGACATTACGAGAGAGGAGTTTAAAGCGACGAGACATGGCGGCTATATAGCCATTTTGCTGGGTTGTAAACGTTGGTGCAGGTTGGGGGTATTTTATTTATACCTTTAAACAAGCTGCACCTCAGAAAAAGCAGATGTCAGCAGTTCGCCTTCTGGTTTTTAAATTTCCTTTGACACAAACATCATTTGTAAGGTAGCTTTATTTTACCAGAGGAAAAAAATAATTAGTTCATTTAATTTTTTATTATTTAAAATATTTAATTTTAAAAAACAAATATTTAAATAAACTACATATATATATATATACATATAAATACACATATACATATATATATATATATACATATATATATATATATATATATATATATATATATATATATATATATATATATATATATATATATATATACACATATACATATATATATACACATATACATATATATATATATATATATATATATATATATATATAGTACAGACCAAAAAGTTTGACCACACCTTATCATTCAATGCGTTTTCTTTTTTTCATGACTAGGTTGTCACTGAAGGCATCAAAACACATGTGGAGTTATGTACTTAACAAAAAAAGGTGAAATAACTGAAAACATGTTTTATATTCCAGTTTCTTCAAAATAAATAAATAAATAAATGGGTTGTACTTGTATAGCGCTTTTCTACCTTCAAGGTACTCAAAGCGCTTTGACACTACTTCCACATTTACCCATTCACACACACATTCACACACTGATGGAGGGAGCTGCCATGCAAGGCGCTAACCAGCACCCATCAGGAGCAAGGGTGAAGTGTCTTGCTCAGGACACAACGGACATGACGAGGTTGGTACTAGGTGGGGATTGAACCAGGGACCCTCGGGTTGCGCACGGCCATTCTTTCACTGCGCCACGCCGTCCCAAATAACTGTCAAGAGGTGGACTATGATGGCGCAAATGATACATGATTTAATTTAACACTAACAAAGTACAAACAAAAGGCGGAGATACAAACTTAACACAGGAACAAAAACTAACACATAAACAGACTAAGGACATGAAACAAAACTACACTTACTATGACGTGAGCAGAACAGCATGAAATATGGTAAACAAGAGTATCAGGGGTAACAAGGGTAACAAGGGTAACAAGGGTAATGTCGCCAGGCTGACTGCCTGGCAACTACAAGCTTAAATAACCCCGGCCGAGTCATACCAAAGACTATAAAAATGGGACCCATTACCTCCCTGCTTGGCACTCAGCATCAAGGGTTGGAATTGGGGGTTAAATCACCAAAATGATTCCCGGGCGCGGCCACCGCTGCTGCTCACTGCTCCCCTCACCTCCCAGGGGGTGATCAAGGGTGATGGGTCAAATGCAGAGAATAATTTCGCCACACCTAGTGTGTGTGACAATCATCGGCACTTTAACTTAACTTAAATAATAAAGATATGATTAATGACAGGTGCGTGAGTCCGAACCCATAACAGGTGAAACTAATGGTCGTCATGGACACAAAACAAGGGAGTGACAAAACAGAAACTAACAGTGTCCAAAAACCAAACAGAACATAGCCAAACAAAACATGATCAAAAGACATGACAATAACCACCCTTTGCTCTGATTACTGCTTTGCACACTCTGGGCATTCTCTCGATGAGCTTCAAGCACACCTGTGAAGTGACAACCATTTCAGGTGATTACCTCTTGAAGCTCATCGAGAGAATGCCCAGAGTGTGCGAGAAAGTAATCAGAGCAAAGGGTGGTTATTTTGAAGAAACTAGAATATAAAACATGTTTTCAGTTATTTCACCATCTTTTGTTAAGTACATAACTCCACATGTGTTCATTCACAGTTTTGACGCCTTCAGTGACAATCTACATTGTAAATAGTCATGAAAATAAAGAAAACGCATTGAATGAGAAGGTGTGTCCAAACGTTTAGCCTGTACTGTACATACATGCATAAGTATAAATAAACAATAAACAAATGTGTGGAGGGGGCGTGGCCTGCGGTCCTGCAGCGAAGTGGGGTGTGCCAGGACCGGCTTTGAAATCAGCGACAGGTGCGTAGATGGCTCACCTGGGCCTGGTTATCTAATCACCTGTCGCTCTGTTATAAGGCAGCAGCCAGGAGAGAGGTGTTGGAGTGGGGGTTAGAGCTAGAGCCAGAGCGTGAGTGAGACTTGTTGAGAAAAAGACAATTGCTGAAAAGCACCCAAGAGACTTGTGGGGAAAATAAACCTGTGTTGTGAACCTGAATCTTGCTCTCATGTCGGTGATTGGTGGTCTGGAGAACCCACTGGGGGGCAACCTCCACAAAATGTTTTTACATTTTTTTTAAATGTTACTAAAAATAGATGAAAATGTAAAAATACAAATAAAATACAAATAAAATATGTTGAATTAATTGGTTTTGGATGGATGGATGATCCCCTACCAACCAGAAAGCATTGTGACCCACCCAAAGTGTTTAAGTGTCCCTTTAAGAAAGTACTCATTATCTCAACTCATTAAGGGCCCTGAAGCTGGGTTGCATATGACGTCACATCCGTTTTTCTTCTCGGCGGCTTAAATGACACGATGGTCAAGCAGCTCGAGCGTGGCATTACAACAACTGAGAGTGAGTGTAGAGTTTGAGCAAAAAATCCTGTATTGCTGTTCTGTTCTTGGGTGTTGCAGTCGTTCAAATAGAGGGATAGGACAGAGCTTTCGTAGAGTCCTGAAAAAAGTGGTTTATAAAGGTAATAAAGTCAGGGGAAAAACAAAAGTGTGTGGAAGGAAATGGCTCGTAAAAATATTACTTTCATCATCTTGCGGAATACAATCTGACCATGATCATGTCTGCAGAGATCACTTTGTAAAATGTTTGTTTGAACATTTGATTTGTCTGAGAAACTTTCTGTGATGCAATCGAGTTTATTCTCTACTATATTAGTACAAGCAGACACACAGCAGGTAAACCATGTGCAATTTGATAGTTAATACAGAGTTGCAGTATGGTGCTCTTATCCTCACCAAGATGGATGTTCCAGGTGTCTTTTTGAAATTTGATATTATTCTGGATGTTATTTTATCATTTTATTATGTGTGGTGTACACTGCATCCGAACTTCCAGTGCAATGTAATGTTTCACCTTCCAGGCGCGCTGGACTTATTCCAGTCTCAGAGGCGCGTAAGCACAAACGTACAGTTTTTTTCGGACTGTAAGGCGCACTTAATGTCCTTTAATTTTCACAGTGCGCCTTATAACACGGTGCGCCTAATGTGCGGAATCATTTGTGTTGTGCTTACCGACCTCAAAGCTATTTTATTTGGTACATGGTGAAATGGTAAGTGTGACAAGTAGATGGCAGTCACACATAAGAGATACATGTAGACTGCACTATGACTCAAGTAAACAACACCAAAATGTTATAAGTTCCATTGAAAATATAGAACATTACACACGGCGCTCAAAAATCTATCAAAATGTTTTAGTACGATTTTAGTAAGCTATGACGGATTGTACTGTGCTTCAACGTACGAGTATTATTATGGTGTGTGTATAAGGTAATACATATTATCTGGCGTTTTGTTTTGCAATATTATGCAAAAGCAACTTTTCTTACCTTCTGGTGTCTGCTGATCTGTATTTGGGATCTGCATAAGTCCTGAAAATGTTCCCGCGTCCACCTTTGTAGTCCATGCGTATACCGTAGTCGATAAGCTTCTTCTTTTTCTCTATCTTCTTGTTGTGGGACATTCATCTTCCGCTGTTGCCATTTCCAATATAAAGTAGTGTAAAGTTCTTACTTATATCTGTCAGTAAACTCCCCATGAAAGCGCTAAAACATACCGGTGTAGTGAGTTTACATTATTCACCCAAGGAACTTTAGTTTATACTAAACTTCCAGTGCAATATAAGGTGGAGAACCCGACATGGAGCATCCAGCACACCTCGGAAGGTGCCATGATGACTTAGCAGTCATTTTGAAATTCATGGTTTTTCTGGACGTTCTTTTATCATTTTAATAAGTGTGGTGTAAACTGCACCGGAACTTCCAGTGCAATATAATGTTTCACCTTCCAAGCGCGCTCATACTTGCTAACTTGAGACCTCCGATTTCGGGGGGGGGGGGGTCTGGGGGGCGTGATTGGGGGCGTGGCTAAGAGGGGAGGAGTATATTTACAGCTAGAATATATATATATATATATATATCTATATATATATATATATATATATATATAAGAAATATTTGACTTTCAGTGAATTCTACCTATAAATATATATTTCTTTTATTGTATATATATATATATATATATATATATATATATATAAAAGAAATACTTGAATTTCAGTGTTCATTTATTTACACATATAATAATAATAATAATAATAATAACCGGGATTTATATAGCGCTTTTCTAAGTACCCAAAGTCGCTTTACATGTAGAACCCATCAATCATTCACACCTGGTGGTGGTAAGCTACTTTCATAGCCACAGCTGCCCTGGGGTAGACTGACGGAAGCGTGGCTGCAATTTGCGCCAACGGCCCCTCCGACCACCACCTATCATTCATCATTCAATTCACTGGCGTGAGTGGCACCGGGGGCAAAGGGTGAAGTGTTCCGCCCAAGGACACAACGGCAGCGATTTTTGGATGGTAAGAGGCGGGGAGCGAACCTGCAACCCTCAGGTTTCTGGCATGGTTGCTCTACCCACTACGCCATGCCGCCCCATATACTTGTTGAGTTAAGGGTTGTATTGTCCATCCTTGTTCTATTCTCTGTCACTATTTTTCTAACCATGCTGAACACCCTCTCTGATGATGCATTGCTGTGTGGCACGCGCAAAAGTGCTTTCATCAAATGCACTAGATGGCAGTATTGTCCTGTTTAAGAGTGTCACAACATTGCTGTTTACGGCACACGAACTGCTTTACGGTAGACGAAAACGTGACTGCTGTTGTTGTGTGTTGTTGCCGCGCTGGGAGGACGTTAATGAAACTGCCTAACAATAAACCCGCATAAGGAACCAAGAACTCGCCCTCCATCATTCTACAGTTATAACGTCATTGGGCAGGCACACCGTTTATATTGTGGGAAAGCGGACTCAGGTCCGCATGGACCTGAGTCCGCCTGAATTTCGGGAGATTTTCGGGAGATAATTTGTCCCGGGAGGTTTTTAGGAGAGGCGCTGAATTTCGGAAGTCTCCCGGAAAATCCGGGAGGGTTGGCAAGTATGGGCGCGCTGGACTTATTTCAGTCTCAGAGGCGCGTAGGAACAAAAGTACTTAAGTCGACGCGAGAAAACCCGGAAGGCCAGATTTGGTCAGTCAGGGTTGCTCCACCCAGGGTACGTAACTCAGACAAAGGCGCACGGTGACAGATTTATGTCAAGGAGGAGAATGCTGCGTAGGCCAAATCCGTGCAAATGCGCAACTTTGTTTAACTTAATATGATGAAACCTCATAACAACCATGGATAATACCAACGATCTGTCAAAGGACGACAGGGACAAGATTGTAGACCTCCGCAAGACTGGAATGAAGAAGGAGACCACAGATCAGTCCATTGTACACACTTCTGGACTCCTACCTGGACTGCTCCTCGAGCCGCACAAGGTTACCTGCAGTAAAACACTGAGCTACCGGGTTAGTTTCAGGTCAGTTCTGTCAGGCCAAAGATTCAAGTCCATTATGGAAGAATGCAAATCCATGTGGCTGCGCCATCTGCGTTGTCTCGTCACACAAACTGAGGGGGTGGAGATCGGTTGCAGATCGACAGACTGAGCAGATGGCTCTCATAATTCACATCTTCCACGTCATCTCAAGATCTCAGTGCAAATTTTTGTCACCTGCACTTTGCTGCCCCAATCATCAAGCGGCAACCCAAACAAATATGCTCCGGGGAACTCACACAGGTGATGTATGGAATACAAACATGCTTTTTACACGCGTTCATTCTTTAAAGTTACATACATGAAGGATTCTGCAAAGAGCGCAGATCTCAAGGTGATGGAAAATGTGCGGTGGAAAATGAAGAAAACGGTGACGACAAGACCTCAACCCGCATAACTGGTCTGACATTGGCAACCAGAGAAAGTTGTAGCAAGAGAGAACAGAATGGAATAGAATAGGAGGGCTGCGTGACGTCCGTTTTTCTTCTCGGCGGCTTAATTGACACCATGGTCAAGCAGCTTGAGCTTGGCATTAAATTAAGTGAGAAACAAGTGTCGAGTTTGAGCAGAAAATCCTGTGTTGCTGTTCTGTTCTTGGGTGTTGCAGTCGTTCAAATAGAGAGATAGGAAAGAGCTTTCATAGAGGTCTGAAAAAAGTGGTTCATAAAGGGAATAAAGTCAGGAACAAAATTGAAAGTGCCCACGTGGCTCTTGAAAATATGACTTTGATCATCACAATCGGACCATGCTTGTGTCTGCAGAGATCCCTTTGTAAAATGTTTGTTTGCACATTTGATTTGTTTGAGGAACTTTCTGTGATGCAATCGAGTTTACTCTCTCCTATATTAGGGTTTGAGAGCAGAACTAAACGTAAAGAAAGGACAAGAGTGTCAAGACGTGGACTATGATGCAGCTTACTGCGAGGATTTCGCAGCTTGCTGCGAGGAATGTTTTCCCGCGATGCAAACGGACTATAGCAGACATGGCTTGAAGGTAGGAACATGTTTTATTCTTACTCAAAAAGGTACAAGCAAAAAGCGCTCACAGCGGAGGCACAAAACTTAATGCAGGGAACAAAACTAACACTATGGACATGAAACAAAAAAACAGTTACTGTAACCAGAAACGAGCATGAAAAGAGCAGCATGAACTATGGCATGGACAGAGTAATCAGAGTAGCACATAGCAAGAACAGAGTATCATACAGAGTATCAAGAGTAATGTCGCTAGGCCAACTATCTGGCAACTACAGGCTTAAATAATCTCTTCCTGATTAGTGACAGGTGCGTGAGTCCAAATGAGTCAGGTGAAACCAATGAGTTGTCATGGTGACAAAACAAACCAGGAAGCGCAAACAGGAACTAAAAGAGTCCTAAAACCAACAGAACATAACCAAACAAAACATGACCACAGAACATGACAAAGAGTCATCAGTTTGTGTTATTTTGTGGTTGCATTGCCTAAATATAACTAGAAGACCTGCTTGTGCAAACAAACTAACGTCATTTTAAGTCCTAGTAATAAATATTGTGATTGTGGGTCCAATCCATCATATTTTCATTGTCCATTTTCATAACAAATAATAAAAGCTTAGTTGTTGTGCAGGAAAGACAAGTGCTTTAATCGACACAGATGACCACATATATATACATATCCTTAATAGTATTAATGAACTAGATGAATACATCTCTGATAGGCTCAACAGCATATACTGAATCTTGATATTGCTAGCAAACATAGCTGAACAAAAGGGACATCTATAGCTAAATAATGAGACAAAATATGAACTTCACAGCATATGAAATGTAAATGAGACTAATATTTGTAGCAAGAAATCAACTGCAAACAAACGTATCTTTTTCCTCATTAGCGTCGCGACCACTGCAGCACGACACTCATTATGTCAATCAAATACTTAACGATGCACGAATAAGTCCAATTTTGTCTTTCATGGATTAATGTTTCATTTGTGGACCCCTCAGATGTATAGACATGATGTGCCTCCAATCTTTTCTTCTCTAAATCCTTGTGAGTGTCAAATGAAGTGAGATAGCAGAAACGTATTGTTGATGATAAACGGTTTAAATAATTAAAAAAAAAAATGTTTAAGAGTGTAAATAGCCACTCTATCCCATTTTAAATACAAACCCCGTTTCCATATGAGATGGGAAATTGCGTTAGATGTAAATGTAAACGGAATACAATGATTTGCAAATCCTTTTCAACCCATATTCAATTGAATGCACTACAAAGACAAGATATTTGATGTTCAAACTCATAAACTTTATTTTTTTTTTGCAAATAATAAATAACTTAGAATTTCATGGCTGCAACACATGCCAAAATAGTTGGGAAAGGGCATGTTCACCACTGTGTTACATGGCCTTTCCTTTTAACAACACTCAGTAAACGTTCTCAAGTGGAATTCTTTCCCATTCTTGCTTGATGTACAGCTTAAGTTGTTCAACAGTCCGGGGGTCTCCGTTGTGGTATTTTAGGCTTCATAATGCGCCACACATTTTCAATGGGAGACAGGTCTGGACTACAGGCAGGCCAGTCTAGTACCCGCACTCTTTTACTATGAAGCCACGTTGATGTAACACGTTGCTTGGCATTGTCTTGCTGAAATAAGCAGGGGCGTCCATGGTAGCGTTGCTTGGATGGCAACATATGTTGCCCCAAATCCTGTATGTACCTTTTAGCATTAATGGCGCCTTCACAGATGTGTAAGTTACCCATGTCTTGGGCACTAATACACCCCCATACCATCACAGATGCTGGCTTTTCAACGTTGCGCCTATAACAATCCGGATGGTTCTTTTCCTCTTTGGTCCGGAGGACACGACGTCCACAGTTTCCAAAAACAATTTGAAATGTGGACTCGTCAGACCACAGAACACTTTTCCACTTTGTATCAGTCCATCTTAGATGAGCTCAGGCCCAGCAAAGCCGACGGCGTTTCTGGGTGTTGTTGATAAACGGTGTTTGCCTTGCATGGGAGAGTTTTAACTTGCACTTACAGATGTAGCGACCAACTGTAGTTACTGACAGTGGGTTTCTGAAGTGTTCCTGAGCCTATGTGGTGATATCCTTTACACACTGATGCCGCTTGTTGATGCAGTACAGCCTGAGGGATCGAAGGTCACGGGCATAGCTGCTTACGTGCAGTGATTTCTCCAGATTCTCTGAACCCTTTGATGATATTACGGACCGTAGATGGTGAAATCCCTAAATTCCTTGCAATAGCTGGTTGAGAAAGGTTTTTCTTAAACTGTTCAACAATTTCCTCACGCATGTGTTGACAAAGTGGTGACCCTCGCCCCATCCTTGTTTGTGAATGACTGAGCATTTCATGGAATCTACTTTTATACCCAATCATGGCACCCACCTGTTCCCAATTAGCCTGTTCACCTGTGGGATGTTCCAAATAAGTGTTTGATGAGCATTCCTCAACTTTATCAGTATTTGTTGCCACCTTTCCCAACTTCTTTGTCACGTGTTGCTGGCATCAAATTCTAAAGTTAATGATTATTTGCGGGGAAAAAAAAATGTTTATCAGTTTGAACATCAAATATGTTGTCTTTGTAGCATATTCAACTGAATATGGGTTGAAAATGACTTGCATATGGAAACGGGGTTTGTAAGAAGAAAAATACAATTAGTTTTCAGTACAAGATACAGTTACAGGGCAAATCGGAAGATTGATGGGTCTTCCGCTGGGGAGGGCACCCCGTAAAAAAGGTAGGAAAGTTAAACATGGAGGGGGAGAGGAGGAAAAGCAGGTCCCAAACTATCCCCTCTGAGGGGGGCTTCGAAAAGAAAAAGATTGATGAAGAGTTTGGTTTGTCAATCGTTAAGTCCATGCCTTAAGAAACTGCAAGCTCTTATAAAGGCCAGAGGTGGTGTAGAAAAAGTTTGTTTTTGATTCCATAATTTCACCTCAGAATTGAGTGATTCCATAATTTTTCAACTTTGTTTGATCTAAGAATTAAACTTTTTAAAACTACCACAATTTTATTATCTTGTTTGTCGATTCGCTTAGTGTTTTTTTTAAGCCAGAAAGTGAATGGATGTCTTTTTTCCAGTAAAAAAAAACAACAAAAAACCTGAATGAACAGTGTGACAGTCGCAAGCTGTCGTGCGGGTTCACAGGACCACCAAGGAAGGACATTGCTTCGAGCATGGTTGACTTTATTTTACTTTTTTAAATAAAACCTCAGTCTCAGGTCGGGTCGCTTTCCAGCTCCTTCCTCTTCCACTGTGTGGCTGTAAACGCATCACAGGCTAAGTGCCATATGTGCATGTGTTGGCGCAAGTGAGAAAGAGCGAGCGGCTGCTGTTGATATAACAAAGTTGCTTTTGGTCTTGTTTGTACTGCAGAAAATGACCACTTTTGCTAGATATAATTTTTTTTACTAATGTTTTGGTGATGTGTTTATGGCCGACAATAAAGAGTTTTGCTCAGTAAAGTGATGGATGGAATTCATGTCCTCAAAGCGTCTCGACAGACGTTACAATATTTGAACAATGATGACGAAAACTGTTTTCTCTGTCGTGTCCGTGTGTCGAAAATTGTTATGCGCTTATTTTTTTATTTGATTTTGTGCGTGGCATAGATTTGCCGTGCGCAGAGGACGCTTGAGCAGTGCGCAATTGCACAGGCGCGCACCTTAGAGGGAACGTTGATCCCAGGTAAGCGCCAAGCGAGTGGATAACGTCCTTGGCGGTGTGTGAAGCCACAAATTGGCTGCAGGTGTGCCAGAGCAGCCAAACATAAAATTGCGGTCATTTTGAGTTTGTGGAACATTTTTTAGAGTTTGTGGAGTTTTGGCAGTAATTTCACTCCATAATTTCAACCACTGTTTCTGTCACTTGTCATGATCCGTGGTCCGGATCATGTTTTGTTTAGTTATGTTCTGTTAGTTTTGGACTTCTTTAGTTCCCATTTAGGCTTCCTTGTTTGCTTTTGTCACCATGGAGACTTATTGTGTTCACCTGTCTCTGATTAGTGCTCGCCCGCTTCATCAGAAGCATTATTTAAGTTGCCTTTGCCAGTCAGTCGGCCTGGCTTCATTGTTTACGTCACGTTCTGACCAAGTAAGTGTTCATGTTCTATGCCATAGCTTCTGCTAGCTAGTAGTTTCATGTGTTTTAGGCACGCTTGCCTTTTTTTTTGGTTATGTTGTTTGTGTTTTTGGTAGTTGAGTGATTTATGTTAATAAATCCAATCCTACCTTTACGCCTTCGTCCGGAGCCGTCTTTTTGCATCTTGAAAGAACAACCGCGCAGCAAGCTGCAACCACCCCATCGTGACAGAATGAAGCCAGCCCGACTGACTGGCAAAGGCAACTTAAATAATGCTTCTGATTAGTGCTCGGGAAGCAGGTGAGCGGGCGAGCACTAATCAGAGACAGGTGAACACAATAAGTCGCCATGGTGACAAAAGCAAACAAGGAAGCCTAAACGGGAACTAAAGAAGTCCAAAACTAACAGAACATAACTAAACAAAACATGATCCGGACCACGGATCATAACAGATTTTTTTTTTTTTTTTTTTTGCAGGTGAATACATATTTAATTTTACTATAACAAAAGGAACAAACTAAAGGTGCGCACAAGGCGGAAGTACAAACTTGACAAATGAAACAAATACTTGCACGTGGGCAAAAAAACTAAGGACATGAACAAAAGTTGCTAACTGTGGCATGAATCGAAAAAACTTACTTGGACATGGCATGAAGTGCGCAGAGGTAAACAGAGTGTGACAGGGGTATGATGTCGCCAGAAAGACAAACTGAAAACAATGAACTTAAATACTACAGACATGATTAGTGAAAACAGGTGCGTGACGCAAAACGTGAAACAGGTGCGTGACGTGACAGGTGAAAACTAATGGTTTGCTATGGAAACAAAACAAGGGAGTGAACAACCAGAAACTAAAGAGTCCAATAACTAAACAAAACAAAACCTGACTAAAACAAAAACATGATCAACGCAGACATGCCATCACTACTAGAAAACTAAATTAACAACTAAATTAACAACTACCACAAACTTGGGAGTTTTGTGGTAATAAAGAGAGACTTGCAAAGGAAAGTTGATATTTGGCTCCGCAGCCAAGTCCGACCTTGATGAACACTGCAGCACATCTTCCGTCTTTTGAAACGTGTTCCATTATTAGGCATTTGAGTGCAGGCTTTTTATGGAGGAGCAACATGACGAATAAATTGGCTGCGCACAAGCAGACAAATAACATCCTTCCATTCCTCACACACATCCACCAAGGCTGCGAGCAATTAAGAGTTTCTGGATTTGATTCATCTGAAACTATTTGACACTACGCTGACACGTTGAACGTACACAAATTATTTCCTGAGACAGCAGACTTGGATCTCATTGCGAAATACCTGAAATCACAGGACTTCGTTGAAGTGCTGCTCAAACCCCCACACCCTCCGTCCACCTGGTCACCAGGGAAACAGACCGCCAGATTTCCGTCTTGCTTAATGAAGCATTCCGACATAGCAGCGCCCATCTGGGAGTGAAACCCGGACAGACAATTGACAGGCGGCCAATCGCACTGAAGCCCTGACGTCCAAAAATCCCAACATGTAAGAATCTCCCGCGTCATCCGGCAGGCACAACCTGGGCAGCCGAGACACCCACTGTCAGGACTGTGGTCTTTGTTCACAGAACTCTTGAAGATGCCCCCCAAGGCGCGGTGTCGCAGTTCACACGTCAACGAGCCGGATCGCACCCTCAACGACACCATGACGTGTCATCACAGAGCGCCTGAGGCACACTTGCCAACCCTCCCGGATTTTCCGGGAGACTCCCGAAATTCAGCGCCTCTCCCGAAAACCTCCCGGGACAAATTTTCTCCCGAAAATCTCCCGAAATTCAGGCACACAATATAAACAAGCATACCTGCCCAATCACGTTATAACTGTAGAATGATTGAGGGCGAGTTCTTGGTTTCTTATGTGGGTTTATTGTTAGGCAGTTTCATTAACGTCCTCCCAGCGCGGCAATAACACACAACAACAGCATTTCGTCTACCATAAAGCAGTTCGTCTGCCGTAAACAGCAATGTTGTGACACTCTTAAACAGGACAATACTGCCATCTAGTGCATTTGATAAAAGCAATTTTTGCGTGCCACAAAGCAATGCATCTTCAGAGAGGGTGTTCAGCTTGGTTAGAAAAATAGTGACAAATAGAACAAGGATGGACAATTCAACCCTTAACTCAACAATGAGTAGATGAGTGTTATGTGTGTGTATATGTGTAAATAAATGAACACTGAAATTCAAGTATTTCTTTTATATATATATATATATATATATATATATATATATAGGGACGGCGTGGCGCAGTGGGAGAATGGCCGTGCGCAACCCGAGGGTCCCTGGTTCAATCCCCACCTAGTACCAACCTCGTCATGTCCGTTGTGTCCTGAGCAAGACACTTCACCCTTGCTCCTGATGGGTGCTGGTTAGCGCCTTGCATGGCAGCTCCCTCCATCAGTGTGTGAATGTGTGTGTGAATGGGTAAATGTGGAAGTAGTGTCAAAGCGCTTTGAGTACCTTGAAGGTAGAAAAGCGCTATACAAGTACAACCCATTTATCATTTATTTATATATATATATATATATATATATATATATATATATATATATACATATATGAAATACTTGACTTAGTATTTCTTATATATATATATATATATATATATATATATATATATATATATATATATATATATATATATATAAAATACTTGACTTGGTGAATCCTAGCTGTAAATATACTCTTCCCACCTTAACCACGCCCCCAACCACGCCCCGCCCCCAACCACGCCCCCCGCCCCCCACCTCCCGAAATCGGAGTTCTCAAGGTTGGCAAGTATGGCCTGAGGACAACAACCATAGACCTGCTACCAACTCCAGCAGGCATTTCTCCACCAAAGTGTCGCAGAGAGAAGCCCACTCATTGCGTTTCCATGCACTAAATCAATCCTATTTTTATGGTTAATTTACTCTACATTTCTACCGTAATTTTCCTTTTTTTTTTAAACTGTAGAATTGATGACATTATCTGTAAATAAACAATCCGCCTGTTATTTTAAGTAATATGCCAGTAATGACAAACTATGTATATTTCAATTTTTTTTACAGAAAAATACCAAATTAAAGGCCTTTTGAAATGCGATTTTCTTATTTAAACGGGGATAGCAGGTCCATTCTATGTGTCATACTTGATCATTTCGCGATATTGCCATATTTTTGCTGAAAGGATTTAGTAGAGAACATCGACGATAAAGTTCGCAACTTTTGGTCGCTGATAAAAAAGCCTTGCCTGTACTGGAAGTAGCAGACGAGTAGTGTGACGTCACAGGTTGTAGAGCTCCTCACATCTGCACATTGTTTACAATCATGGCCACCAGCAGCGAGAGCAATTTGGACACAAGTCGTACTCAAGGCAAGAAGAAAAAGTGTTTATTACATTTGAACAGAAGTGTATAAAGAACATGTTAAAACAGAAATTAATCAGATATTAACAGTAAATGAACAAGTAGATTAATAATTTTGACAACATAAAAGAATGAGAAATTACACAATATGTTACTGCAGTGACATAAGCGCTGGACTACTGTGGTCGTATATTTCCTGGTTCTAGTCACGACTCGAGCAGCAGCATTCTGAATGTACTACAGCTATATAAGGTAGTACTACTCAATTAATTTCTGTTACGACCCCCCCCCCCAGGAAGAGGAAAACATTTCACCACCCACTCTTCATTGTGACTATAAATAATAATATTTGTCTGTAAAATTGTTATAAGTACACCTCTGCATAACTTTGTATCCTATAGAAAAATAGATAACATACAATAAAGAATAACTTTATTAACATTGTTTTAGTGTATAACTTAAAATATTTAAAGTGCATTAATTAGCCTGAATTAAGAAACATTTTAAATGGCTATTTAAACTATAAAAAAAAATTTTGACCAACTTGAACCATTTCATACTGAAAAATAATACGAAATAAACCCGAGAAATATTAAGTTAAAATTGATCAGCAACATTAAGGAGCAGGAGCAGGGTTTAGATTTGTGCGTAGCGTCGTTTGTATTTGTTGTGGCTTTTTTCAATTTGTCGCACTTTTATTATTATTTTTATTTTTATTTAGCAAATGTTTTACTTTTTATTTTATTAATTGTATTACTTTTATTCGACCCCTTTTACCGTTTTTGCACTATCTTGTTCAGCTTATTCATTGTTTACGTTCTTTGTTTGTTTTTTTGTTTTTTGTTTTGTTTTTGTTTTTTGCTCTATGCTTTTTTTAACCTGTAAAGCACTTTGGTTCAATTTAAAAGTTGTCGTAAACGTGCTATATAAATAAAGTTGACTTGACTTGACTTGACTAGAATAGAATAGAGTAGAATAGAATAAAATAGAAAGGACTTTATTGTCATTATATTTGCATATAACGAGATTAAGGACTCCAATTTAAGGTGCGGTAGTGGGAACAAATATGGGGTAAAAATAAATAACTAATAAAATAAAATAAATTACACAACAGGCAATAAAGAAAAAAACTAACAATTGAAATAAGCAGACTACATTTTGCAATGGTGCTGTCGCCGAAAGTTCCCGTTTTGTAATCAATGATATTGTCTTTTGGCGTTTGCGTTTGTTGTTTCCCATCCACTGTCCGCCGTTTTTGTTTTGATGGCGTCACAGAATATACTTAACATTTAAATATAGCTCCCTCTTTTATCATGAAAAGTGCTAAACTTCGTATAAAGTCTGCCATTCTTAAATACAACGGTGTCCCTTTTCTAGTATCAATAAAATCGATCGATTCCCTTTTAAATCGAACTTGGATCGATACCTATATTCTGGATAGCTAACGATACACTTGAAATTTAGGACTATATATCAATCTGTTGATATGTTGATCAATCGTTACACACCTAATAAAAAAATGCATATTTTTGACTAATAATAGGCTGACGTCAGATAAGTACAGAAATCGTGATATGATTTTTTTTCAAAACTATATTTTGAAAGAACACAACAGAGCAAAGCCACAACATCTGGAGCGCAGAGTGGCAAGAAAAGACTGTAACACAACATTTTGAAACATTTCAATTTAAGTGTCAGGTTCAAACACTGATGACATATATTAATCAGACAAGAAGCAAGGAATCATGCAGAGACAGAGTTCAATTTAGCTCATGAGGAGAACGCATGGAGCTGCACCCTTAGTCACAGTCTCGCCCTACGCTCTAAGGTTCAGCTCCTGCGTCCCTCTATTTATTCAGGAGTTCCACAGTCAACAACACTAAGGCCGCCTCTAAAAGGAGTGGTCACATATATTATGCAAAGCAGGTCCAGGACGCACGATACGTGACGGAATGTGCTGGGGGCCTTGTGACAAGAAGTCTTTGTCCTTGCACAGATTAGAAAAGTCCAACTTGAGCACAATAGCTAAATAACTAAAGCAACAGACTTTAAGCATACTAAAGTTAGTGGGATAACATATATACGGCGTGGCGCAGTGGAAGAATGGCCGTGCGCGACCCGAGGGTCCCTGGTTCAATCCCCACCTAGTACCAACCTCGTCATGTCCGTTGTGTCCTGAGCAAGACACTTCACCCTTGCTCCTGATGGGTGCTGGTTAGCGCCTTGCATGGCAGCTCCCTCCATCAGTGTGTGAATGTGTGTGTGAATGGGTAAATGTGGAAGTAGTGTCAAAGCGCTTTGAGTACCTTGAAGGTAGAAAAGCGCTATATAAGTACAACCCATTTATCATTTATCATTTATCATTTATATGATTATTCTAACATCAAGTTGTCAGAATGCAACATTTGCATTATTTGCACACACACACTATAAAATGTTATATGATAATTTACCGACTACACTGTCATTTCATGCACTATTATGGGCCTGTCAGTCCGTACCAGCCCGTGTTATGCTGACCTATAATAGGAGACAAGGACCGAGAGGCCGTGTTTACTTGCTACGTCTCGTTTTCTGGCAAAACGCTCATATTTTTTTTTTCCCATCAATCATACGAACTTCCATCAAACTAACAGCGCCCCTCAAAAAAGACAGTCATAGCACACCAATGGGTGATGTGCAAATGAAAGAAAGTGTTGTCAGCAGGTTTAAAAGAAAAAAGAAAAAAGGGGGTTCTTAGCCTGGATGTTGAACAGTAATAGAGCAGCAATAATGGCAGAGATGAAGATACAGTAAGGGCATCACTCAACATCACCCGGAATATCACACACACCGTGATCCCTGTTGCAACATTCCACAGGGTCTTTGTAATCATGTTGACTGACAACCTTATTGCCAAACCATGAGGCGTCGCTCTACGTGTCAAAAGGTTATGTCTCACTTGACAGCTGTCATTTTAAAATAATCTGCCAATTTAGATTTTATTGTAACGGTTTTTTTCATGCATTTTATTTATTTTTTTTTCCAAACTCGTAGCAGACGTGGTACCAAAATGTATTTCGATGCTTTTCAAAATAAAGGGGACCACAAAAAATGTATTTGTTGTCTTTATTTTAACAATAACATCTACGTCTTACATGTATTCCTTATTGCAATCCAATTTGTGCATTAAACGATGTGATGATACAAGACAACTTGTCTTTTAGTAAGCAAGCAAACAATCATAATCATATTGTGCCATTTCCAATTCTATTATTTTGTCAAAATGGATTATTAATCTACAAAACCCAAAACCAGTGAAGTTGGCACGTTGTGTGAATGGAAAATAAAGACAGAATACAATGATTTGCAAATCCTTTTCAACTTATATTCAATTGAATAGACTGCAAACACAAGATATTTAATGTTCCGACTGAGAAACTTTGTTATTTTTTTGCAACTATTAGCTCATTTGGAATTTGATGCCTGCAACATGTTTCAAAAAAGCTGGCACAAGTGGCAAAAAAGACTGAGAAAGTTGAGGAATGCCCATCAAACACTTATTTGGAAAATCCCACAAGTGAACAGGCTAATTGGGAACAGGTGGGTGCCATGATTGGGTATAAAAGCAGCTTCCATGAAATGCTCAGTCATTCACAAACAAGGATGGGGCGAGGGTCACCACTTTGTCAACAAATGCGTGAGGAAATTGTCAAACAGTTTAAGAACAACATTTCTCAACGAGCTATAGCAAGGAATTTAGGGATTTCACCATCTACGTTCCGTAATGTCGTCAAAAGGTTCAGAGAATCTGGAGAAATCACTGCACATAAGCGATGATATTATGGACCTTAGATCCCTCAGGCGGTACTGTATCAACACTCGACATCAGTACGTAAAGGATATCACCACATGGGCTCAGGAACAATTCAGAAAACCACCGTCAGTAACTACAGTTCTTCGCTACATCTGTAAGTGCAAGTTAAAACTCTACTGTGGAAACCCAAAGCCATTTATCAACAACACCCAGAAACGCTGTCAGCTTCGCTGGGCTTGAGCTCATCTAAGATGGACTGATGCAAAGTGGATAAGTGTTCTGTGGTCTGACGAGTTCACATTTAAAATTGTTTTTGGAAACTGTGGACGTCGTGTCCTCGGGACCAAAAGGAAAAATAACAATCCGGACTGTTATAGGCGCAAAGTTGAAAAGCCAGCATCTGTGATGGTATGGGGGTGTATTAGTGCCCAAGGCATGGGTAACTTGCACATCTGTGAAGGCACCATTAATGCTGAAAGGTACATACAGGTTTTGGAGCAACATATGTTGCCATCCAAGCAACGTTATCATGGACGCCCCTGCTTATTTCAGCAAGACAATGCCAAGCCACGTGTTACAACAGCGGGGCTTTGTAGTAAAACAGTGCGGGTACTAGACTGGCCTGCCTGTAGTCCAGACCTGTCTCCCATTGAAAATGTGTGGTCCAATATGAAGTGTCAAATACCACAACGGAGACCCCCGGACTGTTGAACAACTTAAGCTGTACATCAAGCAAGAATGGGAAAGAATTCCACCTGAAAAGCTTCAAAAATTGGTCTCCTCAGTTCCCAAATGTTTACTGAGTGTTGTTAAAAGGAAAGGCCATGTAACACGGTGGTAAAAATACCCTTGTGACAACTTTTTTGCAATGTGTTGCTGCCATGAAATTCTAAGTTAATGATTATTTGCGGGGGGAAAAATAAATAAATAAGGTTCATAGTTCGAACATTAAATATGTTGTCTTTGCAATCTATTCAATTGAACATAAATTGAAAAGGATTTTCATATCATTGTAATCTGTTTTTATTTACGATTTACACGACGTGCCAACTTCACTGGTTTTGGGTTTTGTAGTACCAAAATGTATTTCAATCCTTTTCAAAATAAAGGAGACCACAAAAAATGTATTTTTTGTCTTTATTTTAACAAAAAACAAAAAGTACATTATACACATAATCCTTATTGCAATCAAATGTGTGCATTAAATAAGATAGTGATAATACAAGACAACTTGTCTTTTAGTAGCAAGCAAACAAGGGCTCCTAATCATGTTGGGCCATTTCCAAT
Source organism: Nerophis lumbriciformis (assembly GCF_033978685.3). Lineage (NCBI taxonomy): Eukaryota > Metazoa > Chordata > Actinopteri > Syngnathiformes > Syngnathidae > Nerophis > Nerophis lumbriciformis. The sequence goes on from NC_084554.2 coordinate 44,641,925, forward strand.
TCTATTATTTTGTCAAAATGGATTATTAATCTACTTGTTCGTTTACTGTTAACATGTGTTTACTTTCTGTTTTAACATGTTCAATCGACACTTCTGTTCAAATGTAATAATCACTTATCCTTCTGTCGTATGATACTTTACATAATTTTTGGCTGATACTACACATTTTGTTAATCCAATACCAAGTCGTTAATTAAAGTTCCCCTATTTCCAGAGACGTATTTCTCGGGTTGATAAACAATAAAAAAAGACAAAAGATTATATATTATATACATAAAAATATCAATGTAATCATTGTAGTATCGACTATATATCGTTACGTCGATTTATTGGCATTTGTTTACATTCAGGAACGCTAACTTGCTGTTAGCATTTAGCTATTGTATCCTCCTATGGTGTGTAGTGAAGCATGGATGATACTTGTAAGAAACGTACTTTTCCACCATGGAGGAAAGGATTAGTGATTTGGAAGTAGATAAAACCAAAAAAAAGGCTCCCAGTCTGTGGAACGCTCTCCCTGACCACCTGAGGGTACCACAGACTGTGGATGCTTTTAAAAAAGGCTTAAAAACCCTTCTTTAAAAAAAAAAAAAAAAAGCCTTTTCTTAGATATATGCATACTAGTTCTAGCTATTTGGCTGTTTTAGTTTTTATTTGTATTTATTTTTTATATCTTTTTATTTATTTATCTATTTATTTTAATACACTGTAGCACTTTGATGTTTTTTACTCAATGTAAAGTGCTTTTTACAAATAAAATCTCTTATTATTATTATTATTATTATTATTAAACCACTGCCGACTGCGGCTGGACGTTAGCTGCTAGCTAGCTAGCCATGTTTTAAAGCAGCACTTTAAAACTGCTCGTTTTACCAGCAATGTCCCGATGTGACGATGGCGCACGGTTATGTCCATTAAAAAAAAAAAAGACCGGTGTTATTCAAAAGCAGTATAGTACCGTTTTTGACTCATTAGTACTGTGGTACTTTATTAGCACCGGTATACCGTACAACCCGACATGGAATTCATGAAAGTTGTGCAACAAACCTTTTAATTAAGAAAAAAACTAAATACTCCAACACTCCAAGCTGCGGCACAAGTAAGAACAAGGGATAGAGCAAAAAGAACTACAGACACGACGGGCAGCATGGAAGATATGGCCTTCCTGACAATGAGCTACAAAGCTAACCATCTGTGACAAAACTGCAGAGTACATGGCTTTCTCATATTCTCCATCCTTCTGCTTCACCGTGCGTATTCACACAGGAACCAAATTAGACGGTCCCTCCGCAAAAGTTGTTGGACCAGTCGGTGCCGTGACCCGGATTAGAGTGATGTTTGGGCGGGTGATTGTCATGGAGGTCATGTTATTAAGCCTCACTCTCTTAACACCTTATTCAGAGGACCCAGGTGTGAGTTATGGGTGCAACTGAGGCAGGAGCTGGACCAGGCGGGTTTTAGCGGTGCCGTGACCCGGATGAGAGTGAGGTTTAGGGGGGTCAGTGCAACGGAGACCAGCCAGTGTGTACGTTATTAAACCTCATTCCCTGACGCCTTAAAAGTTTGCACTGGACACCGAGTTGACAGCTCAGGCGTTTAGCTCGATGCTTAGCACTCTCGACTGTCCTTTCTATTATTATTGTTTCATTGTTGTGTATTGCCTTGTTGTCCTGTTGTTTGGTGCTGTCCTGTTCTTATGTGTTTGGCATTAATTATGGAAATTAGCCACTGGCTACACCCTTGCATGTTATTCTTGTGTGTTCATCAATATGTACTGTCCCTGTTTTAAAAAATAAAGCCAAATCAAACTAAAATGTGCAATTTCCGAAGGAAATGCGTGTAAATGCCCTTTGTACGCAAGCCACCAAACCGCCGATATGCGTGAGTGAAACGGAAATGCTTGAATGCCCAGGGTGAGTGGAGTGTGTGGACGTTGGAACGGTTTGAATCGGATGAGAAATGTGGATTATGCAGAAGTTTGTATCTTGCCCATTCATTGTCAATTGGGAGAAATTCCTGGGAATTCCGAGAACACCAGGAATTTTGGGAAAGGGAAAAAATATGTTTTGCCTTTATGGTTGAAAGGTCTGAATCGGGTAAAAAAGTGGCGCAAAAAATGTGCATGTTTTGGTCATTATAGGACTATGAATATGTCCATTCATTTGAATGGGAATTTCCTGGAAATTTTTGGAATATTGTTACGAGCACAAATGTCCTAGAAGATATGAATGGGTTGGTGTTAGCATTTCTCGAATCAATTGAAAAATGTAGTAGTAACAGTTTGAATTGAGAATTGGTATTTCAGAATTCCTGGAATTTGGGAAAAAACGAGAATTTGTATGAAAACAAATAGGAGCATTTGTTGTCCCACCTAAGAGGAATGATTTGAAGGTGGATTGGTTTGAATTGGTTGAAAAATGTGGACTGTGAAAATTTTCTAGGAAGAGGTGAAAATAGGGTTTTGGAAAACCGCGAATTCCGGAAATTCCCGTAATTTTCTTAACTTGGAATTGGTAGTTTGGTTGTCCAAGGTGAGTGGAGTGGAACGATTCAAATCGGTTGAGAAATGTGGGATATGCAGAAGTTTGTATCTTGCCCATTTATTGTCAATTGGGAGAAATTCCTGGAAATTCCGGGAAAGGGAAAATATGTTTTGTCTTTGAGGTCTCGGAAGAGTAGCCATTTGTAGGACTATCAATATGTCCATTGATTTGCATAGGAATTCCGTGGAAATTTTGGGAATTTCAGGAAAACCGGGAATTTTGAAAAAATGTATACAAGCCTAAATGTCCTAGAAGATATGAATGGGTCGGTGTTAGAATTTTTCGAATCGGTTTAAAACTGCTGAAGTGGTAACAGTTTAAATTGAGAATCGGTATTTCGGAATTCCTGGAATTTGGGGAAAAACAGGAATTTGTATGAAAACAAATGGGAACATTTGTTGTCCCACCTAAGAGGAATGATTTGAAGGTGGATTGGTTTGAATTGGTTGAAAAACGTGGACTGTGAAAACTTTCTAGGAAGAGGTGAAAATAGGGTTTTGGAAAACCGTGAATTCTGGAAATTCACGTAATTTTCTTAGCTTGGAATTGGTAGTTTGGTTGTCCAAGGTGAGTGGAGTGGAACGATTCAAATCGGTTGAGAAATGTGGGATATGCAGAAGTTTGTATCTTGCCCATTTATTGTCAATTGGGAGAAATTCCTGGAAATTCCTGGAAATTTCTGTAAATTCCTGTAAATTCCAGGAAATTCCGGGAATACCGAGAATTTAGGGTAAGGGAAATGTGTTTTGCCTTTGAAGTCTCGGAAGAGTAGCGAATTTCGGGCATTTGTAGGACTATGAATATGTCCATTCTTTTAAAAATGGGAATTCCCTGGACATTTTTGGAATGCGGAATCCTAGTTGGCAGTACCCTGGGACCTTCGGGGTTAGTACTAGCTGGCAAATCTCTGGGACTTTTGGGCTTATTCTTAGTTGGTGGAGCTCTGGGACTTTTGGAGGTTAGTCCTAGTTGTCGAAGCCCTGTGATATTTTAGGGGTTAGTCCTAGTTGGCAGATATATGGGACCTTTCAGGGTTAGTCCTAGTTGGGACCTTTAGGGCTTATACCTAGTTGGTGGAGCTCTGGGACTCTTAGGGGTTAGTCCCAGTTGGCAATGCCCTGTAGGGGTCAGTCCTAGTTTACGGTACAATGGGACATTTCAGGGTTAGTCCTTGTTGGGACCTATAAGGGTTAGTCCTTGTTGGGACCTATAAGGGTTAGTCCTAGTTGGTGGAGCCCTGGGATATTTAGGACTTAAATGGGACATAACCCTAGTTGGGACCTTCGGGGTTAGTACTAACTGGCGAAGCTCTGGGACCTTTGAGGCTTAGTCTTAGTTGGTGGATCCCTGTGACGCTTTGGAGGGAGCTGGCCCTATTGGAGGAACTCTGAGACCTTTAGGGGTTAAGCCTATTCTGAGGTAGCTCTTGGACATTGGACTTTCTTGGATGCTAGTAGATGGGCCCTAATCCCCTCAGGGCCAATTCTGGTGGAAAAAGTGCTCCAGAAATTCAGAGACCCCTTGTAGAGTTGTGTTAGAATAATTGTTTGTAAGTTATCACAAAAAAACTTTGTGTTACATTGAGTTCTGTCAGGTGAGAAGACAAAAGCTGTCTTTGAAACCTACCAAGAATGCTTATAAAACTCTACTGTGTAAGGGGGAGAGCCACATGAAAGGTTTTCTGTTTTCTCTCATGTATGGTAATCAACAGAAGGATGTTGTTCTGGCCCAGGGACTTCAAAGCGGAGAGATGACAGGATCTGCCCAATTTCCAGACGAACTCTTTTTGAACTATTTTATGGACCTCTTTTTCAACTATTTTACGAACTCTTTTTAAACTGACCTTTTCTGTGAATTGTTTACGACCTTTTCTGTGAACTTTTTGCGACCTTTGTCCTTTGGAAACAGCCGTGGCCATGTGGTCGGGGAGGGTCCAAAATAAAAGAAGGAGGCATACAATCTTTTGGCAGAGCGTGCTGGAGATTGTAGAAGGATACAATGTCCGGGCGACTCTCCGCAATATATTGAGTCCAAATTTAATTCTGTCTCTGTTTAATTCTTTGCCTCTTGTCTTGTTTAATAGATGTCATCCGTGTTTGAACCTGACAGTTGCCTTAGTGATAGAGATCTTTATCTTCTTATCTGGATCAATACAAATCTTTAAAGAATGAGTCCTAAAAGCAACGATCCATCATCTTCTAGATTCCAGCGTATCGTCTGTACCACCACAGACACCCCATCATCATCTTCGCTGATTGTTGGAAATGCAATTACAAATATTTGCAGCTTTCATTCAGCTCTTTGGAGGTCATCAATGTTTTCATGTTCCCGTCTTTCTTTCCAAGGAATTGAATTTGTAGCTCAGGCTTCTTCCTCCGCAGGGTAGCAGCTATTGATGTGGGCCTCAAGCGAGCAGCCCAATTTTCCGTCTGTTTACGCCGCAGTTATGACCTCATTGATTTGAAAAAGGGCTGGGTTGCTATGGCGGCGCCGTGACAGCGACTGATCAGCAGCATGGGAGCAACGGCCACGCCAAATGTGTCCTTTTTTTTGCCAACATAATACCACATGGAACGTACAACACATGAACAATACATACAAAACACACAAAATGAAATATTCGTGTTGAAACTTTACCTGCTGAACGTCACCTTTGACGGACCTCCAGAATGCAGTCACTAAAGCCAGCAATGAAAACTAGTGTTTAATAAAGAAATAACGAGGTAGGTGGGGAAAAAGCTTGTCGTAAACAAAGCAGACATGTGATATATATTGTAAAATTATTACATGAACCTTGTTGCTTTTTAAAAGCTTCCTTCATGGCTCTCGGGAGACGTGCAGGTAGAACATCAGAGCAGTGACGAGTATCTCCTGGGTGAGGTTGGGCAAATCAAAGCTCGTAATATCACATAAATGACTTGCTTTTGTGGTAAATGTACACTAAACAGTTATTTTTGGGGGTTTTTGTTGTTGTTGTTTTGAACAACGGACATCCCAGCAGGCACAAGACGTGAAAACAACATTGAAAACTTGTTGAATTAGGTCCTGACGTTAAGCAAGTCAAACATAAAGTTGAAACAACATACTTTTTGTCATGTCTGTGTAATCATGTTTTGTTTTAGGCATGTTTTGTTTTGTTTAGTTATTGGACTCTTTAGTTTCTGGCTTTTCACTCCCTTGTCTTGTTTCCATGGTTACCCATTAGTTTCACCTGTTCCACGTTTGGACTCATTGTGCACTCTTGTTTGTCACCATAGCAACCCATTAGTTTTCACCTGTCACGTCACGCACCTGTTTCACGTTTTGAGTCACGCACCTGTTTTCGTTAATCATGTCTGTAGTATTTAAGTTCATTGTTTTCAGTTTGTCTTTCTGGCGACATCCCACATTTATGCTCTGCACATTCCTGACACTTGATTTCATGTCCATCGTTCATGCTGCTCCTTTAGTTTACCTCTGCGCACTTCATGCCACGTCCAAGTAAGTTTTTGTTTATTAATGCCACAGTTAGTGTTTTTGTTTCATTGTTCATAGTTTCTGCCTTTGTGCAAGTTTTGTGTTTATAGCCAAGTTTTGTATCTCCACTGTGAGCGCCTTTTGTTTGTTTCTTTTTTTTTAAGTGTTAAAATTAAATATGTCTTCACCTTCACGCCATGTCTGGTCCAAATCATTTGCACCACGGGAGAACAAACCACGCCATAGTCCAAGTCCTGACACTTTTTGACGACGATTAATCAATGTCAGGTTCTGACGTTGTAATGACCATTGAAATGTGGTCATTTCCCAACCAATATTTCACAACACAAATACAACGTTGGAACAACATGCTTTTTGATGACGTTTAATCAATGTTGGGTTCTGATGTCGTAATGACCATTGAAATTTGGTCATTTCCCAACTAGTATTCTAAAACATGTACACAACGTTGAAGCAACCTGCTTTTTGATGACGTTCAATCAATGTTGGGTTCTGACGTCGATTTGACCATTGAAATTTGGTCATTTCCCAACCAATATTCTACAACACAACTACAACGTTGAAACAGCATGCTTTTTGATGACATTTAATCAAAGTTGGGTTGTGACGTTGATTTAACATTGAAATTTGGTCATTTCCCAACCAATATTTTAAAACACAAATACAACATTGAAACAACATGCTTTTTGGATGACGTTTAATCAATGTTGGGTTCTGACGTTGATTTAACATTGAAATTCGAGCATTTCCCAACCAAAACTCTACAACAAAAATACAATGTTGAAACAACATGCTTTTTGATGGCGTTTAATCAATGTTGGGTTCTGATGTTATTTAACATTGAAATTTGGTCATTTCCCAACCAATATTCTACAACACAAATACAACGTTGAAACAACATGCTTTTTGACAACGTTTAATCAATGCTGGGTTTTGACGTGGATTTGACCATTGAATTTTGGTCATTTCCCAACCAATATTTTAAAACACAAATACAACGTTGGAACAACATGCTTTTTGACGACGTTTAATCAATGTTGGGTTCTGATGTCGATTTGACCATTGAAATTTGGTCATTTCCCAACCAATATTCTACAACACAAATACAACGTTGGAACAACATGCTTTTTGATGACGTTTAATCAATGTTGGGTTCTGATGTTATTTAACATTACAATTTGGTCATTTCCCAACCAATATTTTAAAACACAAATACAACGTTGAAACAGCATGCTTTTTGACGACATTTAATCAATGTTGGGTTCTGACGTTGATTTGCCCATTGAATTTTGGTCATTTCCCAACCAATATTCTACAACATGAATACAACGTTGAAACAACATGCTTTTTGATGCCGTTTAATCAATGTTGGGTTCTGATGTTATTTAACATTGAAATTTGGTTTTTTAACAACCAATATTGTACAACACAAATACAACATTGAAATAACATACTTTTTGACTACGTTTAATCAATGTTGGGTTTTGACGTCGATTTGACCATTGAAATTTGGTCACTTCCCAAATAATATTTTAAAACACAAATACAATGTCGGAACAACATGCTTTTTGATGACGTTTAATCAATGTTGGGTTCTGACGTTGATTTAACATTGAAATTTGGTCATCTCCCAACCAATATTCTACAACACAAATACAACGTTGGAACAACTTGCTTTTTGATGCCGTTTAATCAATGTTGGGTTTTGACGTTATTTAACATTAAAATTTGGTCATATCCCTAACCAATATTTTAAAACACAAATACAACGTTGAAACAACATGCTTTTCGACGACATTTAATCAATGTTGGGTTCTGACGTTGATTTGACCTTTGAATTTTGGTAATTTCCCAACCAATATTCTACAACATGAATACTACGTTGAAACAACATGCTTTTTGATGACATTTAATCAATGTTGGGTTCTGACGTTAACATTGAAATTTGGTCATTTCCCAACCAATATTCTACAGCACAAATACAACGTTGGAACAACATGCTTTTTGATGACGTTTAATCAATGTTGGGTTCTGATGTTATTTAACATTGAAATTTGGTCATTTCCCAAAAAATATTTCACAACACAAATAAAACGTTGAAACAACATGCTTTTTGATGACGTTTAATCAATGTTGGATTTTGATGTCGATATAACCATTGAAATTTGGTCATTTCCCAACCAATATTCTACAACACAAATACAACATTGAAACAACATGCTTTTTGACGACGTTTAATCAATGTTGGGTTTTGACATCAATTTGACCATTGAATTTTGTTAATTTCCAAACCAATATTCTACAACACAAATACAACGTTGAAAAAACATGGTTTTTGACAACGTTTAATCAATGTTGGGTTCTGACGTTGATTTGCCCATTGAATTTTGGTCATTTTCCAACCAATATTCTACAACATGAATACAACGTTGAAACAACATGCTTTTTGATGACATTTAATCAATGTTGGGTTCTGACGTTAACATTGAAATTTGGTCATTTCCCAACCAATATTCTACAGCACAAATACAACATTGAAACAACATGCTTTTTGATGCCATTTAATCAATGTTGGGTTCTGATGTTATTTAACATTGAAATTTGGTCATTTCCCAAAAAATATTTCACAACACAAATAAAACGTTGGAACAAGATGCTTTTTGATGACGTTTAATCAATGTTGGATTTTGATGTCGATATAACCATTGAAATTTGGTCATTTCCCAACCAATATTCTACAATACAAATACAACATTGAAACAACATGCTTTTTGACGACGTTTAATCAATGTTGGGTTTTGACATCAATTTGACCATTGAATTTTGTTAATTTCAAACCAATATTCAACAACACAAATACAACGTTGAAAAAACATGGTTTTTGACGACGTTTAATCAATGTTGGGTTCTGATGTTGATTTGCCCATTGAATTTTGGTCATTTCCCAACCAATATTCTACAACATGAATACAACGTTGAAACAACATGCTTTTTGATGACATTTAATCAATGTTGGGTTCTGACGTTAACATTGAAATTTGGTCATTTCCCAACCAATATTCTACAGCACAAATACAACGTTGAAACAACATGCCTTTTGATGCCGTTTAATCAATGTTGGGTTCTGATGTTATTTAACACTGAAATTTGGTCATTTCCCAACCAATATTTTAAAACACAAATACAACGTTGAAACAACATGCTTTTTGGATGATGTTTAATCAAAGTTGGGTTGTGACGTTGATTTAACATTGAAATTTGGTCATTTCCCAACCAATATTCTACAACATGAATACAACGTTGAAACAACATGCTTTTTGATGACGTTTAATCAATGTTGGGTTCTGACATTGATTTAACATTGAAATTTGAGCATTTCCCAACCAATACTCTACAACAAAAATACAATGTTTAAACAACATGCTTTTTGATGGCGTTTAATCAATGTTGGGTTCTGATGTTATTTAACATTGAAATTTGGTCATTTCCCAACCAATATTCTACAACACAAATACAACGTTGAAACAACATGCTTTTTGACAACGTTTAATCAATGCTGGGTTTTGACGTGGATTTGACCATTGAATTTTGGTCATTTCCCAAGGAATATTTTAAAACACAAATACAATGTTGGAACAACATGCTTTTTGACTACGTTTAATCAATGTTGGGTTCTGACGTTGATTTGACCATTGAAATTTGGTCATTTCCCAACCAATATTCTACAACACAAATACAACGTTGAAACAACTTGCTTTTTGATTACGTTTAATCAATGTTGGGTTCTGACATTGATTTAACATTGAAATTTGGTCATTTCCCAACCAATATTCTACAACACAAATACAACGTTGAAACAACATGCTTTTTGACAACGTTTAATCAATGCTGGGTTTTGACGTGGATTTGACCATTGAATTTTGGTCATTTCCCAAGGAATATTTTAAAACACAAATACAATGTTGGAACAACATGCTTTTTGACTACGTTTAATCAATGTTGGGTTCTAACGTTGATTTGACCATTGAAATTTGGTCATTTCCCAACCAATATTCTACAACACTTTAATTACAGCAAGGTGGTCTTGCCGCTGGGCCTTAGGCCTGTCGCACCTCCACCGGTGCCTGTGGTGGACTGTGCATGGCAGGGACGTCCTCTTCCCTGAGGCAGGCCTAAACCTGACCGCATACCAGAAAAGGTTTTGCTGCAGGGTCTTCAGCTGGGGACCACCTCTCATTGATGTTTCGCCCCTTAGCCCAGAACATCTCCCGGTGGCGGGGCAGTGAACAGGGACGTCTCCCTGACACCCCCTGCAGCAAAACCTACTTGGATACTGCTCCCCAAGCCTTGTCGCGTCGTTTGAGCCAGAGCCAGTGGCTAGCTTTTTCTGCTACTTCTGAGAGCTCCTTGGTGGATCTGCTCAGGGTGGCTCCACGTAGTCCCAGGTCCTTGAGCAGACGTGATGTTGATCTGCCCACAAAGCCTCTGGCTCCCACCTCCACCGGATACAGTCTCACCCTCCATCCACTTTCTCTGCAGACCGCGACCAGGTCTGCATACTTTGCCTTCTTTCTCTCGTAGGCAGCTTCCAGTCCCTCCTCCCATGGCACTGTCAGCTCAATCAGTACTACTGACTTCAGAGCTGCAGACCACAGCACAACATCTGGTCTTAAGGTGGTGCTGCATATCTCCTGTGGGAACTGGAGCTGCCTGCCCAGGTCCACTTCCATCTTCCACGCCGCCCCTGGTGTTAATAGCTTGGCGGGTGTTCTCTTGCTGGAATGTGTCGCAGGTTCCCCCTGCCTTATGAAGTGGATCCTGCATTGGCTTTCTGCTGGACTCTGTTTGTTTGCCTCCTGCCGACTTTTCTCCAGCACCTCTGCCAGCTTGCTGAGCACTTGGTCGTGCCGCCATCTGAGCCGACCCTGTGTCAGCGCCATTTTGCAACCTGACAGAACGTGCTGGAGTGAGGCATTGATGGTCCCGCAGAGGTCGCAGGATTGCTCTGTGCCAAGCCATTGGTGGAGGTTTTTTGGGCTCGGGAGGGTGTCATATGTTGCCCTGATGAGGAAACTGAGCCGAGCCTGTGGCAGTTTCCAGAAATCTGCCCAGCTGATTGCTCGGTTCGAGACACCCTCCCAAGTTGTCCACCTCCCCTGCTGCCCCTGTGCCACAGACCTTACTCTGAGCTCCTCCTGTTCAATCCTGGTGACCTCAGCAACAACAAGGTCCTTCCTCTCTTTCCTGCCTGCCTTGGACCATAGGATGGGTGGATCACTCCATCCAAGGCCTGCCCGACCTGTCTGGACCATGCCCACGACTTCTTGATGTTGCAGTCTCCCCATCGCCTTCTGGACTTCCTCCTTTGCCCTCCACTTCCTTCCAGTCTCGACTCTGGCCTTTGCATCCGCCACCGCCCTGTCGGAGGAGTCCCTTAGCTCCATCACCAGTCTTGCCTTCTCCTGCCTGTAGCCCACGGTGATAGATTTCAGGGGTAGCTGGAGTGAGTTCCATCCATACAGGCCAGCAGCTGAGAAGCACCGTGGCAGGCCAAGCCATTTTCGGATGAAAGAGTTGGCTTTTGCTTCCATCCGGCTTACGGCTGATGACGTGACTTCACACAGCTTCAGAGGCCACATCATCCTTGGGTACAGGGGGAAGTGGTAACACCACACCTTGTACTTCCCAGGTAGCTGGCCTGCATCGATCTTGGACAGGCCCTCCGAAAGCTGCTGGAGGATGATTTTTCCCATGTCCTTGTCTGAGAGATCAGGTGTATATAGTCTTCCCAGGCTTCGGATGGGCTGATCCACAATGCGTGGGATGTCTTCTCCGCTGATGGTGAAGGTGACTCTGTCGTTCCTCTTCCCCTTTCGCATTGAGAGGCTCCTAGATTTCTGAGGCTTGAACTTCATCCTGGCCCAGGTGATCAGCTCATCCAGCCTCTTAAGTAGCCTGGATGTGCATGGGGCGGTTCGTAGCAGGCAGGTGATGCCGTCCATATAGCTCCTTAGCTCCTTATCAATAAAATAAATTAAAAATGAGCGTATCTAAAACAATTTAAATGTCTCCAATAAAAATATTTTTTTTATTTAGAAATATTTTCCAAGATTTTATAATTAATTTCAAGTCATTAATCATTAAAAAAACAATAAGATAACAAGAATAAGAACAGTAACAATAATAATAATAATAAAAAATAACAATAATAATAATTACAATCATTATATTAATAGTATTGATGATAGTAATAATAATAATAATAACAATAATAATAATAATAATAATAATAGTAACAATAGTAATATAATAATCATGATAATAATAATAATGATATTAATAATATTGGTGATAATAATAATATAACAATAATGATAATGTTAATAAGAACAACAACAACAATAATAATAATAATAATAATAATAATAATAATAAAAATAACAATAATAATAATTACAATCATAATATTTATATTGATGATAGTAATAATAATAATAAAAATAATGATAACAATAAACATAATAATAATAAGAAAAACAATAATAATAATAATAGTAACAATATTGATACAATAATCATGATAATAATAATAATACTATTAATAATATCGATGAAAGTATTAATAATAATAATAATAATGATAACAATATTGATAATAAAAATAATAATAACAATAATAATAATAATAATAATAAAATAATAATAGCAATTACAGTATAATAATAATATCGATATTAATGATAATGTTTTTTTAATTAAAAAAATGTTCTCCCAACTTGTAATGCCTGTAAATACACATGTAATAAATGGATAAATATGTGTTCAACTGCATGTTGACAGTTTTTCAAAGAGTCCAAAAGGGTCCATGTGGAGCATTGCAGAGGAAGTAGATTGTGGGCTCTCATATTCCGCGTGTAAATCTATCCATGAAGTATCCAATCAGTGTGGAGCGTAAAATAACGGCTGTGACTTGCAGGCTTTTCCACCAATCTAAAAACCGGAGCGGTTCAAAGCGGGTCGCTCTTAATGACTGTGAGGCACTTTGAATCATGTTCTTCTTGCCCAATGTGGAGGGAAAACAATGCGGACAAGGAAGATTTGTATCTGCCAAGCACGCAGCATTTCTGCTACTGTGCCACGTCAAATAGTACTAAACTACTTTTCAAATAATACTACTTTTCTTAACGTTAACTTAATGTTTGATGTTAGCTTTAAGTCAGTTACCGGGTGGGGGGGAGGGGCAAGCAGGTCAATATGAATATGGGCTGGCGTTTTAATAATGCTGTGTGTTTGGCAGAGGCGGGGGGCCGCTTCCCTGGAGGATGCTCTTCAGGGACCCGCTCCCCCTCCCCCCACCCCCGTGTCCCTCCATTATCGCAACCTTTGTCCACTTGATGTGAAGACATGGAGAATTAAGGCTCACAATTACAGCCAAAAGCAATTTACCCTCATGGCGGGGTGGCGGGGGAGGGGCGGGTATTTAAGTCCAGTTCTCAAGCGTCTCCCATGTTGACACTTCTGGGAGACCACACATTGTACGTATTGTTCACGAAGAAGAGGACTTTGGGTCACTAATAGGATGACACAAACACGTACATCCAAAGTGCCAACGCTCAGCTACCAAATTGGACGTCAAGGTTTATTGATTTATTGATGGATTTCTATGTTCGTTCGAAGCAAAAAAACACACACAAAAAAAACAATCATAAACTCCCAGGAAATATTCTGGAAATGTTTAGTCAGAGCGAAGGGGAAAATGATTTCATGCACGGTGGGGCCCACCACGTCGTTTTATGTGCCTGGAAATATTCATTTTTCTTACTAAATGTATTTTTATGTTGACAGAAAGGTTGCATGTCGGCCTTCTTGACATGAACATGATCTCATCATGCAATAATAATTATATCGACATAGAATCGTGTTTTTTTTTCCAAAACAGAATTAATATCTGGTTGATGATTTCAAAGTAAGTTATCCGACATTTTGTACGGAAAATATAAAAAATACATAGGCAATTGTCTAACAATTAGTGCTGACAGTGTTGGTTTTTTTTAAGAAAACAATCAAATTAATCACAATTTTGAATTTGAATTCATCATGAGTAACCACAGTTTTTTATTTGGAATAACCCTTATTAATTAGTATTTAGAATTTAGATTAAACATGATCAATCACAATTTTACATTTGAATTAATCATGAGTAGTCTTGGGTTCAATCCCGGGCTCGGGATCTTTCTGTGTGGAGTTTGCATGTTCTCCCCGTGACTGCGTGGGTTCCCTCCGGGTACTCCGGCTTCCTCCCACCTCCAAAGACATGCACCTGGGGATAAGTTGATTGGCAACACTAAAATTGGCCCTAGTGTGTGAATGTGAGTGTGAATGTTGTCTGTCTATCTGTGTTGGCCCTGCGCTGAGGTGGCGACTTGTCCAGGGTGTACCCCGCCTTCCGCCCGATTGTAGCTGAGATAGACTCCAGCGCCCCCCGCGACCCCAAAGGGAATAAGCGGTAGAAAATGGATGGATGGATGGAATTCATCATGATTAATCTCAATTTTTAATTTGAGTTATCCGTTAAAATCACAATTTCATATTCAAATTAGTCATGATTAATAACAATTTAGAATTTGAGTAAATCATGATTAATCGCAATTTTGAATGCGAATAACCCTTACTAATCACGATTTAGAATTTGGATTAATCATGAGTAACCACAATTTTTAAATTGGAATAACCCTTACTGAGTATGATTTAGAATTTGGATTAAACATGATTAATCACAATTTTTACATTTGAATTAATCATGATTAATCACAATTCTACATTTGTATTAATCATGATCAATAACAATTTTGAATTTGAGTTAATCATGATTAATCGCAATTTTGAATTTGAATAACCCTTACTAATCACAATTTAGAATTTGGATTAATCATCATTTTAAATTTGTATTACTCATGAGTAAGCACAATTTTGAATTAGTAATAACCACTATAATAACGATTTTGAATTTAGATTAAACATGAGTAATCACAATTTGAAATTTGGAATAAAGAGTATTAATTATGATTTTAAAATCAGATTAATCTGTATTAATCACAATTTTGCACTTAGATTAATCATGATTAATCACAATTTTGCATTTGGATTAATCATGATTAATCTCAATTTTGAATTTGAGTTCTTCGTTAAAATCAAAATGTTATATTTAAATTAGTCATGATTAATAACAATTTTGAACTGCGATGTGGTGGCGACTTGTCCAGGGTGCATTATTATTGAGTAATCACAATTTTGAATTTGGAATAATCACGATTAATCACAATTTTGAATTTGGATTAATCATGAGTAATCACAATTTAGAATTTGGAATAAACAATATTAATCACAATTTTTAATTTTGATTAATCACAAATCATCACATTTTTTAATTTGCATTATTATTGAGTGATCACAATTTTGAATTTTGAATAATCACGATTAATCACAATTTTGAATTTGGATTAATCATGAGTAATTACAATTTTGAATTTGGATTCATCATGAGTAATCACAATTTTGATTTTGGAATAAACAATATTAATCATAATTTTTCATTTTGATTAATCACAAATCATCACAATTTTAAATGTGCATTATTATTGAGTAATCACAATTTTGAATTTGGAATAATCACGATTAATCACAATTTTGAATTTGGATTAATCATGAGTAATCACAATTTTGAATTTGGAATAAACAATATTAATCACAATTTTTAATTTGAGTTCTTCGTTAAAATCAAAATGTTATATTTAAATTAGTCATGATTAATAACAATTTTAAACTGCGATGAGGTGGCGACTTGTCCAGGGTGTACACCGCCTTCCGCCCGAATGCAGCTGAGATAGGCTCCAGCACCCCCCGCGACCCCAAAAGGGACAAGCGGTAGAAAATGGATGGATGGATGGATGATTAATCACAATTTTGAATTTGGATTAATCATGAGTAATCACACTTTTGAATTTGGAATAAACGATATTAATCACAATTTTAAATTTTGATTAATCACGAATGATCACAATTTTGAATAATCACGATTAATCACAATTTTGAATTTGGATTAATCATGAGTAATCACCATTTTGAATTTGGAATAAACAATATTAATCACAATTTTGAATTTTGATTAATCACGAATCATCACAATTTTAAATGTGCATTATTATTGAGTAATCAGAATTTTGAATTTTGAATAATCACAATTAATCACAATTTGAAATTTGGATTAATCATAAGTAATCACAATTTGGAATAAACATCATTAATCACAATTTTGAATTTTGATTAATCACAAATCATCACAATTTTAAATTTGCATTATTATTGAGTAATCACAATTTTGAATTTTGAATTATCACGATTAATCCCAATTTTGAATTTGGATTAATCATGAGTAATCACAATTTTGAACTTGGATTAATCATGAGTAATCACAATTTTGAATTTGGAATAAACAATATTAATCACAATTTTTCATTTTGATTCATCACAAATCATCACAATTTTAGATGTGCATTATTATTGAGTAATCACAATTTTGAATTTGGAATAATCACGATTAATCACAATTTTGAATTTGGATTAATCATGAGTAATCACAATTTTGAATTTGGAATAAACAATATTAATCACAATTTTTAATTTTGATTAATCACAAATCATCACAATTTTAAATTTGCATTATTATTGATTAATCACAATTTTTAATTTGGAATAATCACGATTAATCACAATTTTGAATTTGGATTAATCATTAGTAATCACAATTTTGAATTTGGATTCATCATGAGTAATCACAATTTTGAATTTGGAATAAACAATATTAATCACAATTTTTCATTTTGATTCATCACAAATCATCACAATTTTAGATGTGCATTATTATTGAGTAATCACAATTTTGAATTTGGAATAATCACGATTAATCACAATTTTGAATTTGGATTAATCATGAGTAATCACAATTTTGAATATTGGAATAAACAATATTAATTACAATTTTTAATTTTGATTATACACGAATCATCACAATTTTAAATGTGCATTATTATTGAGTAATCACAATTTTGAATTTTGAATAATCACGATTAATCACAATTTTGAATTTGGATTAATCATGAGTAATCACAATTTTGAATTTGGAATAAACAATATTAATCACAATTTTAAATTTTGATTAATCACGAATCATCACAATTTTAAATGTGCATTATTATTAAGTAATCACAATTTTGAATTTGGAATAATCACGATTAATCACAATTTTGAATTTGGATTAATTATGAGTAATCAAAATTTTGAATATTGGAATAAACAATATTAATTACAATTTTTAATTTTGATTAATCACGAATCATCACAATTTTAAATGTGCATTATTATTGAATAATCACAATTTGGAATTTGGAATAATCACGATTAATCACAATTTTGAATTTGGATTAATCACGAGTAATCACAATTTTGAATTTGGATTAATCATGAGTAATCAAAATTTTGAATATTGGAATAAACAATATTAATTACAATTTTTAATTTTGATTAATCACGAATCATCACAATTTTAAATGTGCATTATTATTGAATAATCACAATTTTGAATTTGGAATAATCACGATTAATCACAATTTTGAATTTGGATTAATCACGATTAATCACAATATACAAACATGTTGTATTTTGAATGTGTAGTATTTGGAACGTACAGTGTTTGTGTGCATATACAAACATGTGGTACTTGTACTGTGTAGTACTTGGACCAGCTGATATTTGAGCAGGAGAAGGCAGAAAGAAAAGAGTTGTTGAGGTGAGCTAAAAAAACAAGATGGCGGAGTATGTTGGCTAATAAACAACATGAAGGATGCGAGCAGAGAAGCATGGAGTTTGATGATGAGACTTGATGCCCTTTACCACTTCCTGGCTATTTGTGGACTTTTCTAATGAAAAGACACATCCTTCCTTCCCCAAGACAAACAGTGAAGTTGATGGATGAGTGCGGAGACTCCGCCCAGACCTGATGTGAGGAATGAGAGCACGCTGGTGCACAGGAAGACCTCCGTCATGTCATCGTAATTATTACATTCCACACGCACGCCGCGCCACAACACCGGCTCCAATTTGACAGCGAGCCGCAACGAAGGCATCGTATATCCGCCACACCGATCCTCACCGCCGTGGCCAAAAATAATGTTTCTTCCAAGTAGCATTATCACTGGAGGACAAGAGGAAAAGCAATGGCTAATTATGCCACACTCACACTGGGCAGGACCACGCGAGAAGCTAACCGCTAAAAACATCAATCCATCCATGTGGATGTCGATACTATCCATGCCTGCCGAGTCCGGGGCTTTTTTGGCGCCGGACGAATCCCCACAAGTCCTAGCTGGCACTGACCCACGTAAGATCCAACACTGCTAGGTAACGCCACGCCCACTTTGGCACTCGGCGATCACCCCAGCAGCACTGAGAGCAAATTAAGCCAAACAACCTGTAGGTAATGTTAATCATGATTAATCACATTTTGAATTTCGATTCATCATGATTAATCACCATTCTGAAGTTGGATGAAGTATGATTAATTACACATGTGAATTTGGATTATTCATGATTGTTCATAATTTTGCATTTTTAATAAACATTAATAGTCACAATTTAAAATCTTGGTTAATCATGATTAATCACCATTCTGAATTTGGATTAAGTATGATTAATTACACATTTAAATTTGGAATATTCATGATTATTCATAATTTGGAATTTGGAATAAACATTATTATTCACAATTTAAAATGTTGTTTAATCATGATTAATTACCATTCTGAATTTGGATTAAGTATGATTAATTACACATTTAAATTTGGATTATTCATGATTATTCATAATTTTGAATTTGGAATAAACATTATTATTCACAATTTAAAATGTTGATTAATCATGGTTAATCACTGCTCTGAATTTTGATTAATAATGATTAGTCGCAAGTCTAAATTTGGATTACTTGTAATTATTTACACTTTTGAAATTGGATCAATCATGAGTAATCACAATTTTTGAATTTGAATTAATTACGATTAATCACATTTTGAATTTCGATTCATCATGATTAATCACCATTCTGAATTTGGATTAAATATGATTAATTACACATGTAAATTTGGATTATTCATGATTGTTCATAATTTTGAATTTGGAATAAACATTATTATTCACAATTTAAAATGTTGATTAATCATGATTAATCACTGTTCTAAATTTTGATTAATAATGATTAGTCACAAGTCTGAATTTGGATTAATCGTAATTATTTACAACTTTGAATTTGGATCAATCATCAGTAATCACAATTTTTTAATTAATTACGATAAATCACAATTTTGAATTTGGAATAATTCATCACAATTATGTGCCACGTTGCGGTACCTGGGTTGCACGTAACGCCACGCCCACTTCAGCGCTTGGCGATCACCCCAGCAGCACTGAGAGTGGCCTCAGCCAAACTACCTGTAGGTAATGTTAATCATGATCAATTACATTTTGAATTTAGATTAATCATGATTAATCATCATTCTGAATTTGGATTAAGTATGAATAATTACACATTTGAATTTGGATTATCCATGATTACTCCTACTTTTTAATTTAGCATAAACATTATTAATCCCAATTTAAAAGTTTGATTAACCATGATTAATCACTGTTCTGAATTTTGATTAATAATGATTAGTCGCAAGCCTGAATTTTGATTAATCCTGATTATTATTAACTTTGTATTTGGATCAATCATGAGTAATCAAATGTTTTTACATTTGTATTAATTACGATTAATCACAATTTGGAATTTGGAATAATCACAATCCATCACAATTATGTGCCACGTTACGGTACCTGGGTTGCACGTAACGCCACGCCCACTCCAGCACTTGGCGATCACTCCAGCAGTACTGAGAGCGGACTCAGCCAAACTACCTGTAGGTAATGTTAATCATGATTAATCCCATTTTGAATTTAGATTAATCACCATTCTGAATTTGGATTAAGTATGATTAATTACAAATTAGAATTTTGATTATTCATGATTATTCATACTTTTGAATTTGGCATACACATTATTAATCACAATTTAAAATGTTGATTATTCATGATTATTCATACTTTTGAATTTAGCATACACATTATTAATCACAATTTAAAAAGTTTGATTAATCATGATTAATCACTGTTCTGAATTTCGATTAACATCGATTAGTCGCAAATCTAAATTTGGATTAATTTTGATTATTTACAACTTTGAATTTGGATCAATCATGAGTAATCAACATGTTTTAATTTGAATGAATTACGATTAATCACAATTTTGAATTTGGAATCATTTTTAATCGCAAATTTAAATTTGGAATAATCACAATCCATCACAAATATGTGCCACGTTACAGTACCTGGGTTGCACGTAACGCCACGCCCACTTCAGCCCTTGGTGATCACTTCAGCAGCACTGAGAGCAGACTCAGCCAAACTACC